>NW_026534333.1:8396794-8413454 GCF_026225885.1 Hylaeus anthracinus | reverse complement strand
CCCCCCATTTCCGGCTCCTCCCCGAGTTTTGGGACACCCTGTATAGTTTGTCAGCTCGCTATGCGCTGAGACGATTGTCGTACCCAGTCCCGATTAAAAATCTATCAAATATTATCAGATATTTATTAATAATAGTGTCACTGAACAAATTACCTAATGGTTACGTAATTTCATTTAGATTACCAATTTTATGTACTATGCGTGAATGGAAGTACATACGTTGTAAATTTTTCTTTATTATATAAGATAGTTATGAATTGTTATAACGTTACAGAAAGAAATTTATACTGCTTAATCCAAAAGTGCTGTGTCGAATTTGTTTTAGTTGTAGAATTTGCAGTGGGAAGTGCTCTTGTTTTTAATGAAGAACCAGTTCCGTATATGAGGATCGATCACCCATTTATCTATAGCTGTATCTACAAAACGGAAAATAAGGAAGCGGACGTTATACCGTTGTTTACCGGACACGTTATCGATCCTGAAAGTTAATTCATTCTTATATGTATTTATACGTGTGGCTTTGATAGATCAATATTAAATATGTAACTTAGCAAATATATATCGTACATGTATAATATATTTCACATCTTTACGTGTTAAACATTTTTAATATTGCGTTGATTACTATACATTCAACGGAAATGATATCAGTCAATTATTAGTGTACAAATCAACAATTACACGATGTATTATGATAATTATGATGTAAAATTACATTTATATGCATAGAAAAGTAGAAAATTTATTTTTTGAATAATTTCATGTCGGTGGCGACATCTAGCAGCGCGAGGTGGAAGCTACACTACACTTTCACGATAAGCTTAGGCGGTTCGCTGAGAGATGGCGCAACAATAAAATTTCAATAAAATGATATGAATATGCAAAAAAAGGTAAAAAATGTGTATATGATATGTGAAAAATTAGTTACTCGCATTGGCTTAAAAATGCTCTAGAGTACGTTCGAACTGTTCCATTCTTTCGGATTGCTCGTTTTTTCCGAGCTGGTCGCTTTCGAATTAAATGACTAGCTTTCGAACCGAGCGGCTCGCTTTTTCCGAGCTCGGTCCGATTATTCGAGCCGAGTAAAGCTCGGCTCGTTTTTCTGTGCTTTTCGTTTGTCTAGTACTTTTTACCTTTATTTGCAATAAATATAGTTACGGTAGTAGCAGCAAACTTCAGAAAGTGCGCATACGGCAAGATGGCTGGTGCCATAGTGCGTTGTTTGCAAATCCCGAGGAGACAATTGGGTGAGTTTTGACGTTGCTTTGTTTCTATCTTGTAAAAAGTGGTCGAAACGTTCGAAGTAAACTGTGCCACGGGGAAGAGCGATGTTTTGTTGTTTGGATACTCGAATGAAATTTCATCGATTTGTGGTGCAACTGAGACAAGGTTATGTAATTAAAGGGATTCGTTCATTTTTAAGGTCTCCTTGGAGCGACTTTAAGCAACCAGCAACAGAGAACACTTGCCGATGCCGCACCAGAAGGAAAGGTACGTTTGCCTGATGTTTCTTTAAGTTTCACGCGTTACGTGATGTCGTGACACATTTTAGATTCATTCTGGTACCATTTGCAGAAAAGGGGTGGGCCTCTGGCTGACCAGGATCGTATCTTTACGAACTTGTACGGCAGACATGATTGGAGGTTGAAGGGTGCTATGCAGAGGGGGGACTGGTATAAAACTAAAGAAATTTTGGATAAGGGTGCAGACTGGATCATCAATGAAATCAAGGTCTCCGGTCTGAGAGGTCGCGGAGGTGCTGGTTTTCCATCTGGCATGAAATGGTCTTTCATGAACAAGCCATCTGATGGCAGGCCAAAGTATTTGGTAATCAATGGAGATGAAGGAGAACCTGGTACCTGCAAGGATCGAGAAATCCTTCGACATGACCCCCATAAGTTGGTGGAGGGTTGTCTCATCGCTGGTCGTGCTATGGGAGCTTGTGCTGCTTACATCTACATTCGTGGTGAATTTTACAATGAAGCATCTAACATGCAAGTGGCAATAGCAGAGGCTTATCAAGCTGGTCTGATTGGAAAGAATGCCTGTGGTTCTGGTTATGATTTTGATATCTTTGTACAACGTGGAGCTGGAGCATACATTTGTGGAGAGGAGACAGCTCTTATCGAATCCATTGAGGGAAAGCAAGGAAAGCCTAGACTGAAACCACCTTTTCCAGCTGATGTTGGATTGTTTGGATGCCCTACCACTGTTACTAATGTGGAGACAGTTGCTGTGGCTCCTGTATGTATTTAGTAGTGTTGAGAAACATGAGCATAGACGGAGTTTCATTTCTAAAATTAAAATTTGTATGTATAGACCATTTGTCGACGAGGCGGAACGTGGTTTGCATCATTCGGTCGTCCGCGTAATCACGGCACGAAATTATTCAACATATCGGGACATGTGAACAATCCGTGCACTGTGGAGGAAGAAATGTCCATACCTTTGAAAGAACTGATAGAAAGGCATGCCGGAGGAGTAATTGGTGGATGGGATAATTTGATGGGTGTAATCCCTGGTGGATCTTCTACTCCTGTCATTCCCAAAAGGTACAAAAGTAAACTTTTCTAGCTAGATAAAATAAATATATATATAAAAATTTTTAATCGCTTCGATAACTTTACAGCGTCTGCGATACAGTATTGTTAGACTTCGATGACCTCGTGAGGGTGCAAACCTCCTTTGGCACAGCAGCTGTGATCGTAATGAATAAGCAAACGGACATCATTAAGGCCATCACGCGTTTGATCAGCTTTTACAAACACGAATCCTGCGGACAGTGTACCCCGTGCCGCGAAGGAATCAGTTGGATGTTCAAAATCCTCAAAAGGTAAGTTTAAGCCGTTTTTGAAACATACACGAGCGAAAAGAATACTGAAAATATGTTCTTTTCAGGTTCGGTGAGGGAGAAGCTGAGCAGCACGAGATAGACATGCTGTGGGAGCTGACCAAACAAATTGAACTGCACACTATCTGCGCCTTGGCGGATGGTGCTGCGTGGCCGGTACAGGGTCTGATCAGGCATTTCAGACCGGAAATAGAAGCGCGCATTAAGGGGCGCAAACAAGCCGTTTCCAATTAAAATATTAAAGGTAGAGACTAGACAAACTGAATTTTCCACATTTATTATACGTCGAACGTGCGAAAGGATGAAAGTGCGGACTCTATAAGCCTTGTAAGATTTTGTATTTATTTTCAGTGTACATATGCGAATTCATGCGCGATGTAGTAACGTATCCTATGTAATTGCGCCGGACCCTGGTTAAATATTGCAGGTTCAGCGAATAAATCAGATAGAAAAATGAAATTTTGTCATGTGTGCGCGCTCCGTAAAAACTACTTCCCACGGCGACTGCTAAATGATAGAGAAAAAACTACATAGGGCGATATCAAAAGTTGATATTGCCATCTTAAGAAAAACTTCTGACCCACATTTATCATTTATAATAACAACAAAATATATAAATACACGTTTAACAAAAATGGGGTGGATAAGTTAGGCGATTTATTTTTTGTACACTTGTAATTTTTAATTAATTGCTATTCAAGGATTGGAGCGACGATGTGGGGATAAAAAGGGCAGGGCATATACCGAACGATACTTTGCATTTATTCGTCCATTATACAAGAAAAAATTCTCTAGCTCTAACGTTCCGCTGACTACGGTACAGATAATAATGTCGCTCGGATACGGTACAATGTGTGTATACAATATATATGTATATCGTATACAATACAAATATATATATATGTATATACATACAAAAGCGCTCGCTCGATTCACAGATCCATGATTTTTCTCTCCGTCGTCATTTTGATCGGGACTGTCTTTTAGAGTTCCGTTCCTCTTCTGTTTTTTCTGTTTTTTTTTTGTGTGATTTTTTGTTGTCAATATCAAGTTAGTTTACTTAAATAAAATTAAGCTAGCCATTACATTCGGAATAACTTGTGCTCCCGACAAGGTATTCCGGTGAGTTAGTAAGCGCACACACTGTCTTTTATGATAGGTCCGTTGTTACATTATCTCCCTCCTACCTCTATATACCTAAAAATCTTTCTCCGTCTCTCTGTGTTCGCATTTTGCTCTCAATTATCGCGAGGGGCAACGGGAAACGTATACACATAACTTCGAGCATCTCTCATCATTCGATTAACGTGCCTTAGTTTTTACTCTTTATTCAGGTTTCGCGATTATTACAAAGCATTCATATAAAAGGAGATTTTTGTTCCCTTTACGCAATCTCGCTGGTCACCATCAATCTCACCATTTGCTTACACGGTACAACCAAACGATCGTATTCAACAAAATCGCCACGAGAGACTGGTGCGCACCTTGTGCACAGCGACCCAAAGACCAGGTGACAAGGTTGATTTAGCGAAAAATTTTACACGATACGTTACAGAGAAGGCGAGAGTTATTGCAGTACGCGAACACAGACATCGTTCGAGTGGCGACATCTTTGACCCACTATGTGACGTATTGTCACCAAGTAAAGGGATCTGCAGTCGAAGAAAGAAGTCACTTGATCGATGATATTGTCTATCCTAGACAGCTCAATGTACAAATTTTAATTACAAATTATTTCGCACCAGCCATATTCAAAGTCCTAACAATAGGATCTGTTTTGTATTCGCAAACTAGCGATTAAATAAATAGCGTTTAGTTAGATTTAATATTATGGTTTAACACTACAGTCGAGTCAAGCTCAATTGGTCGCTCAAGGTCCCCAAGGGGTCATCCCTATCATACTACCATTTGACTCTCCATACATCATGAAGAGGATCGCTTAATAGTTAATCATTTGGCTAGCTCAGGTCTTATAGTGGAGATGACACTTTAACAGGTAGTTTATTTTATTTAGACTACAGTGCCCAAGATAGAATTGACCACCTCTGGAGTCAGAGATTGAAACATCCCTCTCCAAACACACAGTTAAGAGCACTGCGATGGTTCATTGAGGATGACTCGGTGACTGAGCAACTAACTGATTTTGTGTCAACCATAGGCATCACAGACCTCTCTACAGAGTGTGAGAAGAGTTTTCTCTATCAGGACAAGCGATGGACAGTCTCCCAAGCAGATTCTTCCTTCAGTTGGACTACAGATCCCCCGGTCACGGACAAACCGGCACACGATAAAACCTTATGTATAACCCCGCTAGAGGAAACGAACGTGACTCGTAGCAAAATAATGATGTTAATCTTCGTTATTTCACTCGGTTCGATTGTACTTGTTGCAAGTCCTTGCCGCTACGCCGCGGCCGTTCGGACGCGCTGGAACAAGGTACACGTACACGATATGATTGAAGTGAAGCGCTCTCTCTCTCTCTCTCTCTCTCTCTCTCTCTCTCGCTGGACGCGCTCGCTCTTTGGCATGACCGTTGGCTATCCTCTGGCAAATCACGCTTATCGTAGGAGACCTCTGCCGCTGGACCTGCGCCACTATTTTAGTTTCCTGTATATGTGTATGTGTATGTATGTATGTATGTACGTATGTATGTATGTATGTATGTATGTATGTATATATATATATACATATATATATAATCAGCCATAAAAATAGACGCGTTTCTATTGCAGTTTCCTACGTCAGCCCCCTTTGCCTGCGCGGTTCTCGAGGATGATTACTTTACGCCAGTTGACGACGATTACACCTTCGTTTGGTATAACGCTCTGCTCTCTGGTTACGAATGAACACGCAATAGGATCCGATAGATCAGTCGAACTTCGTGAGATGTTGAAATGGTCGGTTCATCGTGAACGGTTGCTAGTTCGGTTCGGTTCGTGACGTTCGTTGGGCGAACACTGAATCGGTCGAATCGACGAGAGACGAAGTTGATAGCTGGAAAGCTGATCGTTCGCGATGGTCGAAGATAGATGTAACTTAATGTGGGTCATTTTATTTGCTTTCGTTGGCTTCTAACGCATACGTATAAGAAGGGTCAGACAATTTATTATCGAATTACAAGGTTAATGTACCAGTTCTATCGATAAAGCTCTTGATTGAAAGAGTAGCTGGAAAATATATTTTATATAACTGAGAATGTATCTATATCTACATTGACGATGAATTAACTTCGGTGTTCTTTATGCGGTGTCCAGAGTTCAGTACTTCATCAGTTGATCTTAACTTTACCATGAGTTACATAAGAGAGTAGAAGAACTAGAAAATTAACATCCAAGTAGGCACGCTTCCTTTCGAACTCAGTATCGAATTTCGTCTTCGAGGCCCAATCTTTGAAATGAAAAGGAGCGTTACTGCTTCTCGTCTCTGTATGTGTCATAAATCAAGAATAAGGACGACGCGATCCATCTAGGCTCCCGTGGTTGACAGTTGCATCAATCTTCTCTCGTGCGCTTCGGTGGCAGTGATTTTTCGACCGACCCATTTATAGAACCAGCTTCGTACATGGCTGATTGGTTCAATCTTTCATGCGGGACAGTCGGGATCCTCGATAACGCGTGAACCTGGGCAAAATCAGTCGTTGAAGCGTACATTTCTAGCTCGATACCTCGCAATTATAGCTGTTCAGACCCAGTCACAGCGGATCTGTCGAGGTTACGGAACGATTTGAAAAATACTTGTCGGAGTAAATACAAAACCTGCTGGCTGCCGAGTCGATAGTTCTCGAACGCAACAGGGACAGGCCTAGAAGGATCCTCTTGAGTCGTTAGATCTTTAAGACCTTGTCAGGTGTTAGGTACAGCGAGCAGTATTGCAGAAAAAAGAAAGATCAGTCTCTCAAGGAACAAGACTGACGGTGTTGTATTTTACGTTAACCAGGACTGATCTTGCTTTCTCTCTGTAGCCAATAGATTGAAATCGTGAGTAAATCTATTCGGTAGTTTGTACTCAAGAACATCCCTGAAGTCAAAACTGACTTAATCGGATCCCTATGTTTGTTCCATCGGTCACATCCAGGACAGGTCTATCGAGAGGATCCCATTTGGCGCGCATCTTGGAACCTCGATTCGGCGCAGACACCTGGCGCGACACACGCTCGTCGAGGACCAGCGTCGAGGTCTCATCGCGAGTCCAGCGACCTGGTCACAGGGGTGGGTACATGTACGATGGTCGAGATCGCTCGCTGGCGGATGGAAGGCACGGGGTAAGGATATCAAAAAGGGATACGAAGGGTGATGACAGCTCGTTCGCTCGATGGTGGGCTCCTGAACCGGAACTATCGGTCCTCCTCGGCCCAGTCGCTGGCCGCCCACGCTGGGAGCGGGGTCTCGTACTCCCAACCGGGGCCACAGTAGCGCCACGCGTGCAGATACATCACCAGATCGGAGGGCTTCGGGTCCCTGTACTTCACTTTGCACTCGTAGCAGTGCGGGTCGATCGTCATCTTGTCGTTCGTAAAGTTGGAATCAGGCGGCTCCGAACCGGTCTGAGTGCCCACGGTCACCTTCTGCGATGGTTCCTGTTGTTGCTGTTGCTGCTCCTCCTCCCCGAGGCCTGGCGTCGAGGAAGGCGATGAGCCGTCCTTGTCGTTGCTCAGCACGCGATCCTCCATGTCCAGCTTCGGCTTGAACAGGCTCATCTCCGAATCCCCGTCCATGCCCAGCCAGTTCTCCGCGTTGTGGATGCTGATCAGATCTCTGACTAACTCCTCGTCGGTCTTCCCGATGTTCCCACCCTTGCCCTTCTGGGGACCGAACACGACGTGGTTGTACAGCGGATCGTTCACCACTGGGTAGCCTAGGTATTGAAGATGCACGCGGATTTGATGCATTCGTCCTGTTTGAGGCTTGCACAGCACCACCGACGACTTGCCGTTGTAGCTGAGACGCTTGAAGCTGGTCACGCAGTCCTTGCCCTTCTCGGACACCTTGCAGACACCAATCTTGTAAGACACCACCTCGATCGGCTCCGAGCAGACGACTTCCTCTTCAGGGAACTCGCCCTCCACTCGACACACGTACTGCTTGTGAACCTGGAATTTGATTTTGGGATTAGTTGCAGTTGAGATTTTTATGATTTGGATTAATAGCATTCGAGGTTTTTAGAAATGCAAATAGCTTGTAATTTACAATATATTGTAAATATAATTTTTAAATGACGTCTAAGTTTTCAAGCGACAAAATTGATCTATAATGCTGCTTTTATTGGATCCTAGAGACAACATGGGATGTTATTCTCAATCTAAGACGGTACTTAAAATTTTACGTGCCAACGTGACTCGATAACTTGGTTTCAGCAAGCCTCCTACACTTTTCACCAAACGCTTCAAAACATTTCGAAATCATTCTATTTCTCCCTTTTCGGTGATAAATTAACTTCAATTACAAGTACACCTTACGTTCTTAAGTTCGTTAATTTCACGACCCAGTTCGTAAAGAGCTGTTTTGTGGGTCTGAACATGACTTGGGAGTACAGCATCGACGTTTCTAATACTTTCACGGACAGGTGTGCAACTACAAATTGATTCTACCGCTTCGCGACAGTTTCTCCCTGACAGCGTCTCTCCTCCATCTCGTCAAACGCACTCTAGATCCGCTAATTCCATTTTCGAAGCGCGTCATCGCCGTTTGAAGCTTCGATGGAAACTCCAATCGAGGACGATCGGTTTTCCCTCGCATACCGGAGTTACGAAACGAACCTGTCGGTTTCTTATTTGGTGCTCCATCTGCCTCGCCTTCTTGGGCGTCCTACCGAAAAGGAGAATGCCGCTGGTCAGTCTGTCCAGCCTGTGGATGGTCCTGAGTTTCTTCAGGTTGTACTCTTTCGCCAGGATGAAGACCACGGTGTTGTGTCTGTACCGTCCGCACGGATGCACCTGCAATCCCCAAGATTGACTCGATTTATTTATCGTGGAAACAGAATAAAAGTTGAGAGTAGCGGATGAGAAGAGTTAGAAGAGATTGCGATATCGATAGGAGACCATTTCTGTCGACGATATCGCGGCTGAAAACCCTTCAGAGGAAAAGCGAAGGAAGCGGGGAAGGATTTCTCGTGTTTCCGAAGACTGTTTTCAAGAGGTTCGACCAATTCCGTGCGACGCATTCCACTCGTTTCTGCGCCATTACTAGGTCAATCGTCTTTAACTTTCCAAATTCGGATCGAACTTCTTCTACATCTACCTGGAGATCGTTATTCGCTACTATTTTCAGATTTCTTTCCAAGTTATTTCTTTACCATGTTACAAAGGAAATTTACCAATCGATATGTTGCAAGAAATCTACAGTTTTCCAGAAATAAAGTACAGGTTGCTGGTTTTTTCTTAAATTGAGGCTAATGAGGAACTGTAGTGGTGAAGGGATTTTTCATAGGTTTGAAAATGAGCAAAAAAAAATTTCAACTTCTTCCTGTTTCCATTCAGAATTTGTCAAATTTATCGAGGCACTCTTTTGTTTAACTAATTTCGAGGCCATTTTCATGATTTTTCTTGCAGTCAAAGTACTTGAGGCAACTTTTGAAATTTGATACGTTTGTTTATACATGTAAAAACTTTAATTTACAATTGTCCTGTTGAATTTGTTTTGAAGTTCTATACAGAATACTAGTTTTATTCATTATTGATGTTTATCAACCAAAGTGGCTAGTAACGCTGAAATCCACGGTTTACATTACATTATTTGTCGATTCTTCAAACAAGTAGACTAAATAATTTCTAAAACGTGAAATACTTCTTCAAGACACGTTTAAATCTCCCTAAACAAACTGCAACGCGCCAAAATTCCAGCCAAACCGATAAAAAGTTTCGAAAGTGGGCTTAACTGCTTTATTCCAGGAAGGGATCGACCAAAAGTAGAGAACGCGATCGGTTCATCAGCCAAAGTGACTACAAACGTTGGAAGCCACGGTTTACTGAAAATTAAAAGGCGCGGCTCGTATGAAATCCGAGCTTAAGCCAGTCTCCACGGGGCAATTCTATCGTGCCATTAGAATATTACCGCGGTCCCGTGCAAACCGTTCGACATGGTCGCGACCCGTCCAACGCGTCCGACACGTGCACACATGGGAACGCACCTGCAAACACGCTCGGTACACGCGATGGCGGCTGCACGACACGACCCATTTCTCCCGGCCATTCGGGACAACAAAAAGAAATCGATTGGTCCCGACAAAGGGAAGCGATTCGATGGCCGCAGCGTTTGCTGGACCGATGTTTGGTGTCCTCGCCTGGTCGCCTGACTGTGGACACAGGGGCTGATCCGGAACAGTCGACCCGAAAAACCGTGAGTACGAACTAGCGGACCAGTAAGCACGAGGGGGAACCACCCCTCGTGCTTGAACGAGGCTTTAATAATTGTTTGCGCAACCGGCCATTTGGGATACCGAGGCTCCAGAGTCGCCACCAGAATTTTATTACCTATTAGCTCGGCCCGAAAGTTCTTCTCGCAATTTCCACGCTGGGGTTTGTTGGACCACGTGTGCTGTCAAACATCCCTGCCTGACGCGGGTGTTTTTCGTCCAAGTTGGACGGCGCAGTTGTCTTCTGGATTTTTTGATAGTTTGGTCTGTTGCGGATGGCATTGGATGGATTCTGGTTGCTGATCGTACTAATTGAACGATGTATTTATTAAAGGGGCACAACGCTAAATTTTTGTTATAAATACATCTATTTTGTTCCATTCTGTTCATAGACGTTTCTTTTTTATTTTTATTTTCAAGAAGTAATTAACATTTTTTTTCACGATACCCAGACATTTTTTTAAAGATCTGCTATTTTATAATTTCTCAAGGTTTTGAAAAAATTCTGCTAGGTCATAGCCATAGGTATATTGCGTTTAAAAAAATGTTTAATTCTTTGATTTCTGGTAGAGCCTGTGGTCAACTGAATACCAATATTTTTGTTCGGTGCTCACTTGCACATGCTGTCGAACCGAGTAACGCCATCTTAATAACATTACGAGAACAATTTTCGTTTGCTTAAACGTTTAATAAAATGTTTAATGAAAATTTGAAAGATGAAGAATTTCTGAAACTACCTCTTTTTCGAACAGTTATAGTGTTGTGTCCCCTTAATATCAGCATGAGAGAATTCTTAACAGCAAAACTATCAAGTCAGTCAAATTAGCCCATGCACTTTGACCTTTTTTATCAAAATTAGATAAATTCTGAAATCTTCGAACTACAACCATAAATATGTTCTCATTAGGCAAGCCAATCTCTGAACCTAATTCCCTTCTTGAAAACAAAATTAACTTGGAAAGTAATCAACGCGAAACAGTTTCTCTATCAGTCTGACAGATTTGTTAATTTTCTCGTAGAAAAGAAAAAGATCCTCTGCGAACAACTATTTCAAAAGACAAACGAACACTGAACATTTCCACCAAACGCTCGTCTTTCTATGGATACCAAAGTGTTAACACAGAAACGTTCTCGTAAAAAGTAAGAACACTTCACTCCTTAACGGGAATATAAAAACTTGCAGTCTGCTTTTTCGCGAGTAACATAGGAATAAAAGGACTTGTTTGAGGAACGATTCGCTGGTAGGTCCTCAGACGTCGACAAGAACTATTTAAGGTGTGAACTGCAAATAAAGGGGATAATAAACAGGAAGTAGCGGCTCGTAAAGACGCGCTGACAGTCGGTTGACAACAAGAGCCACTCGATCCCCTGGATAATCCCATTTTTATTCCTCTTGCCTCGCGTTTCCTCGCATCCTGCGTGCTTGACCCAATCACTGTCGAGTTTCAAATAAACGTGCAGGAAGGGCCAATATTTGTGACAGAAGTCAGAAAGAATTCTCAGGACAAAAGAATTTGAAGACGTGAGGTGCAATTTAAAAAGAAGAACATTTTTATATTTACTTGTTTATATATTCTTCGAGTTTGGCCTTTTTCTTTAACACGTTGAACGTCACGTCGCTCATATATGGGTGACGGAGCTTTTATAGTTAAGAAACTTCAAGCAATTAATTTCAAGTGCTAAGTATCAATGAAAACGAATTTGGATAGAATTCGTACATTTTGATGAGAATACAAAAATAATGAATGCAATAAATGTTAGATTCTATAGTTTTCAATTGTTTCGAGGCAAAATTTTAGTCCTGTAGACATTTCGATGTGAATCAACTTGCCAGTCAACGGTGTTAAGGACACTATGTGTTGGGATGATTCATAAATAACTTCCGATCTTTAACTTACAATTTATTTCCAAATATATTATTGCATAATGAATTTTAATCACTTGTTCTCATTTATCAGGCAAATTAAAAATTGCTACCAGCAGGAGGTCATTTACAATGTTATATACAAAAATATGGTTATTCGTTTTCTACGGTTGAAGTTACTTATAAATCAAGTGAATATGTGGCACACCTTCTTCTGTCGTTTCGTCCTTGTTTCTCAGAATGAACGACTTTTGTCGCGATTAAAGCCTCTCGAAAGGGTGAATTTTTTAAGGCGATTATTAATTTTTTTTAAAGTCCTTTTATTACTGAGAAGTCGAGGCTTTCGAGTTCGGCATGATTCTCAATTTTAATGGGCGCGCAGTTTGGTAAGTCGAGCTTTGAATGTTCTTTACGTAGCGTTTCAGTTTGTGGCTGGCACAGTTCGCCGATTCTGATAACTACTTTTTGTTTTGATAAGCTATTCCAGGCATGAAAACGACTCCTCGTGAAAGCTGCCAGTTGTCAGATTATCTGTTCAGGCATTTTGACAAATTAAAAAGTACTCTTTCTCTTGAGAGTCCAGTAATAATAATCTCCCCAAACGCGATAATTATTCGTATCCATTAAATCGTTTGCTTTCATTCCCAATGGCAAATATTGTAATAATTTGCCGGCGAATAAAATTAACGGAATGGAAGGATGAAATTTCAATTTGTAAAATGCATCGAGCGTCAGGGACTACGAAAATGGACGGGATTGGACGCATCGTAAAATCTAATGTACGCTTTTCAACGCGTTCCGGTTCGAGACAAAAGGGTGGGAAAATACAACTGGTCGGACCACTGTTCCACGTGTAATTAAACGATCATTTTGCGGACTTGGAAAATGTTTTTGCGCGGATTAACCGAACCAGCTGAATGGTAATTAAGCGTCGTCCAATGTTTCGCGCAGTTGTCATTTGGCATTACTCCACGCGCGATACT
The DNA here is from genome assembly GCF_026225885.1 of Hylaeus anthracinus. NCBI lineage: Eukaryota > Metazoa > Arthropoda > Insecta > Hymenoptera > Colletidae > Hylaeus > Hylaeus anthracinus. The sequence goes on along the minus strand of NW_026534333.1, from coordinate 8,400,406 downwards.
CGTAAATTCTTGCTGAACGTGTCAAACTCTGTGACGAATTAGGGAAACTTTGTTCATTTAATATAGCGTAAGTTGGATTTGATGGAAGATCAAGGTCACGTAGGAAATCCTTTGTTGTTTATCAATATTTTATATATTTTATACATAGAAGTCTCTTAATAATTACTAGACTGCGGATGTTTATGCAAATTCATATTTTCACAAATACAGAAGAAATAATTGAATTTAAATTGAAGTATGTCTTCTAAACGGTGTAATATGTATATTATTGTTAATATTTCATATATCTTTGCATTTGTACATGTCCTCGTAGGTTTACTCACATTTTCGTTTGCTATAAACGCACGAATATCCGCAGTCCAATAATTACTGACACGTCAATGTTGCGATTGTGTGAATAATATTAATAAGGCATTTACTTCGTTCTATTTTGAGCGAGTCATCGGGAGAATACTCTTTTCTCTTTTGTATATATTTTTCGATTTTAGACTGATCTATATTCTCATTTTGTTTTTCTTTTTTTAAATAGAAATTTCAAGTTTCTCTAATAATTGCACAAAAATTTCAAGAGTTACGAATTCCACTTCGACTTCAAAATTTCTCATGAAAACGCACGTCGATCTTATCACGCGTTGCACGAAACCTTTGGAATATTAGAAAGTAGGTATTGCAACGATTCGTCTCTAAATTAATTTCACATTAACCACGTGCCACGTTGCGAAACCTTTAACGATCTTCGCGATGACATTTCCATCGGCTGACAGAGAGATTTACCACTGATTTACCACTCTGGCGAACCGAGGATAATGCCTTTAACGACGACGCATGCGAATCCAGCGGAATCCCAACAATTTTAATCGTACCCCCTTTGAACGACACGTCCATAATCACATCTAACCGCGACGTAATTTACACCAGCCATTACGCGAGCTAGCGGTCTGTAATTTTCAATTATAACGCGATTATCGCGAAGAAAGAGACTCGTAGAGTTACCTGGGGGCTGAGTTAGGTAACGAGACCACCTCTGTTTCGAAACATTGTACGGTTGATTTATCGTTACTGGATTTCCAATCATCTTCGTGGATCTTTTATGAAGGATTTACCAGCGAAGGGAGCTCCTCGTTAACCTTGCCGCATTTCTGTTATTGTTATCACTCGAAACAGGCCATTTGCGAAGAACAACGCGAGCCAGGGGTTTTATACCTGCGTCGGATATTTATGGATAAAGAGTCTTTTTCTCTTTTCATTCTAGTTAATACGAAATTAGAGTATCTGTATTTATTTATTTATATCAATTGATTCGAGGATTATTTATGAAAAGCTTTTGGATAAATGCTTCTACAATTTTTCAACTAACTATTTAGGTATATTTACTGTACAAGTCATCTAGAAGACATCAATTGTGAACATTTAAAAATGCGTGTAATTCAATAAATAGGACAGAAAGAAAGAAAAAGAAAGAATGACAAAGAAACAAAATGACGTAATTAGTAGTAGTGGATATAATAAGGAACAGTCTTAACACTAAACTACCAAGCCAGTCAACCTTCAAAACTTCTTCAATGTTCTCATCCAAATTTTCAGGGACAATTACTATAATAAAGAATAAATTCCATTCACATATTAGTTTCATTCCCACCCCTCTAATTACAAAGATATATGAATAATTATTTTACAAGGACGTAGATAGGAAAAATTAGTAAAGTACACCTGCGAAGCGTGCGTGCGGTTAATTGCTAGCCAGAGCAGCGGAAACTTACCGTGACGCGGTGAAGGTGTGAAGGAAAGTGACGTGAAAAATTTGCAGAGGGATTTAAACGACGATTGAACACGCAACGATATTTTTTTTTTTATATATATATATATATATATATATAATAAAATTCCTACGCAAGTTGAACCCTTTAGTATAGTATAGTTTTCGATGATATCAAATTACATGAAAATTCAAATAATTGTTGGCTATCCATTTTAGGTGAATAAAGTCTTTTGTCCAATTCTTAAATGGAACCATGGGATTTTTTTTGGCATATTATGAAAACTAACGGTTGACACAAATCCATCGACTGTAATACTTGGTTATTTGTTGTAATATAGAACTTTAAATTGGAGTTTGTATTCAGTAGATTTAACACAGTCCGGCAATCGACCGAAAAAAGATAGAAGAAGGTGAGAAGGGAAGAAAGAGAAGTTAGCGCGAATAGAACCTACACGGAAACGATTTTGGGGACGATCATGGTCTTGCTCTGCCACATTTTTTTTTTTTTGCGTAATTCTCTCACTACATAGAAAATAATTTATATAGCAATTATAAATGAAAGTTTCACATTCTGAGTAAACCCCATTAATTTTGTATTCTTTTTTAACATCTGGAAGCCCCTTGTTCGTAAAATTATTAAATTTGACAAATTATTTCTTGAACTTATATCTTGTAAAATAAAATCTTTGCAAATGTACCTAAAAAAATTGAACTTAACAAGAATATATTTTACTCTTCAAATATTATAATATGAACTTTAATTTCAATATTTTTTTTATATTATTGCATACTGTGTGTATTTTGTAATTTCTTGCACATTCAAATTCCCTATAAATAACTTATAAGTTAGATCCCATCCCATTTAATCCCTTCCCCTCCTCTCAAGATCTCCACTCTTCCTAATCCAAAGGGACTTGAAGTGACTCAAAGCGAGCAGTGCTTTCAACAATTCTGAAACAAACTATTTAAAGGTCAAGAATATTCATCCCCCAAGCATTTTCTCCAAAAACTCCCAAATCCTTCGCAGTTCGAATGCTGTTCATTGGCCAAACAAGCGAATGGTCGATCGAGTGGCGTTCAAGCGAGCAAAGCGGTAAATTTTCGAAATTGCGGCAGGCAAATCGGTTCGATCGCGTATCCCAGCTAGAAACAGAGCAACGCGGGGATCGATTGCGCTGGTAGAGCCTTCGTGGCCAAAAATAATCGGCCAGGGCGCAGAAAGCTACCGGACAATCGCGTCGCGCGGACAATCGTCGCGTCGGGAAGCAGACGAGGCGACAAGCGTTTTGGCAGTACAGTCCTGGCAGTACACCACTTACAGGAATGGAGGCGGGCTTGTTGACCACGACGACGTCCTCGTCCATGTGTATCACCGTGATCGGCTCCGAGGTGACAGGCACCTCGTGTCTGCAACACACCAATCGCAACCAGCTTAACGTGGCTTTGTTCCTCTTACACGTACTTCCTTTCTCTCACTCCTTACGTCAGACGTCCCATTCGCTCTCAAACACGCATACACACGGAGTAGAAAGAAAATAATGGGTCATGTATTGTGCATGGAGAAAGAAAGATCTTAGTGGAGGGTGAGTTCTGAATCGAGGGGAGTACTTAGTGGAAAGGAGGGGAGTCTAGAGTGGAGGGAAGTCTAGAGTAAAGGGGAATCCTGAGTAGAAGGAGTTCTGAGTAGAAGGAGTCCTGAGTCGAGGGAATTCTGAGTAGAAGGAATCCTGAGTCGAGGGAATTCTGAGTAGAGGGAAATCGTGAGTAGAAGGAGTCCTGAGCCGAGGGAATTCTGAGTAGAAGGAGTCCTGAGTAGAAGGAGTCCTGAGTCGAGGGAATTCTGAGTAGGAGGA
>NW_026534333.1:8327276-8396784 GCF_026225885.1 Hylaeus anthracinus | reverse complement strand
CTGAGTAGAAGGAGTCCTGAGTCGAGGGAATTCTGAGTAGGAGGAGTGAGTCGAAGGCAGTCTTGAGTAGAGGAAAGACCTGACTGGAGGGGATTCGTAAGAGGAGGAGAATCTGGTTACCAGGAATAGAGGAATATGGATTATATTAACTCAGCTTTCCTAAGTTTGAACTTTTTTCTCCAGGGCTGATCTTTCCTTCTCCATACAATACATTGATGAGGATATGTAGTCTTTGGAAGCATTTAGTTACAAGTTTTTAACCTTTGTTTTGAGGGCATTATTAGTCTAAGTAAAGGAATTAGATATGAATACTATAGTTTAATAGTATAATACATTTATATATGTAGAATAGAGGCATATGATACATGTGGGAGAAAGAGTTCTCCGATATTTAATATGAACTTTTAAAATGTTGCAATGAAATGGGAATTTCTGAACAATAAAATACTTGTAGCTACTACATATTCTCATCACTTTGTCCAGTGCAGAACTTCGTTTATCAAGGAAATTTTAATATAACCTCATTTCGCAATAACTTCTTCAGTCAATTATCTTATCCTCAAAAACGTCCTGATAAACGAAATTTACACGTACACACAGGACTGATGACAAGGAATTAATATAGTTAAAGGGAGAGGATCAGATCTCGAAGTATGAAGGAGAATGCTAGTGTTTACTTGTGTCTGACGTTCCGTATGGAAAGGTGAGCATGATGTGTTAAATGTGAGTTGTTTTCGTTGAAACTGTTCACCCGTAGCGCATGCTTGTGCCATTTTGAGACGGGATTTTGGAATTATTTACGATTATTCTCATTTCCTTGGATAATAGCAATTCGACAGTTTCCTGTTATCCAGTATCAATGATTTCGTTTCGTTCAACGTGTGTTTTCTGTACTACGTACTTCGAGTGAGTCGATGAATAATTTTGTTCACAGAATACATTACCTTCTTCAATGGCAATCGATTTTACCATTTCACATTCGTTGGATTAGAAATATCTTCGTTCTATCGTGTATACCTGTGCTTTTCTTGTTGGACGACCATATGCTAGATTAATCATATATTATAATAAATATCTCCCATTTTATTTCTTTTACCTTAGAATCCGTTTTCCCAGCAAACAATCAGCTATATTAATATCTAGACAAGTTATAAATTATACGAATTTTATTTTCAAGAAAATTGAATAATTGCGAATACAGGACGATCCACTGTCTACAAAAGGTTCTGTAATACGTGCTGTCATTTCATAGCAACGAGGGAAAAATAACTAATGAATGATAATATACTGTATTCAATCAGTCATTCATTTGAATTGTATTCGAAAACCCAAGTATTCGAATCACTGAAGTATTCAAATTGTATTTGAATTACCGCATTGCTTGTGTCGCATTCGATTAATTAAATTTTTTAACTTGTACTCGAATAGTCAAGTATTTGCATCATATTTATAGCTTAACACTGAAATATTTGAATCGTAATCGAGGGACAGAACTGCTCCAATTGTATTTCAATTACACGACTTCAACCCTTATAAATCAAACTCACTCGCATCAATCGTATTTCGAAAACTACAATGCTCGAATTGTATTCAAACCTCAGCCATAGCAGTAACTTGTCCTTTATCAAGCCTGCAATACGCCAAAATTTTATAACAGCGTCGTACTCCCACCACCCAACACTCCCGCGCCGTATACAAAATCATACAGCAGTCTCGTAAACTTCACAATTATCGTTCGAGCAGTCATACCAACATTGTACACATTACGACACGAAATATCGTTAACGTCCACGGTCCCTATTACTCCACCGTGTGCTCCAACTTCTTCAAGCAGTCCAACGTATTCGGAAACTAAACGACTTCCCTCGAAAGCAACGCAATCGTTCCCAAGCAATATCCATTCCATTAACGATAAAAGCAAATATGTACCGCGCAAACCAGCCATGTCAAACACCCCTCCCCGATAAAGTCGATCCATTCAATTCTGCGGTTCACTCGACATTTTTATTTCAAGAGCATTATTATCTTTTCAAACCACTCAACTTTCGAATCGTGTAGGGTGAACCAACTACACCCCTTGAACGGAAACTTAATGAAATGCGAACGATTATATTCTTAAATATATTAAACATAATTTTGTTTAATATATCTACATTGTTTTATGAGTACATGTGTAGATTTGTTGACTTGAATGGAAATAAATGTTTTTTTTTTTTTTTAAACCGTAAACGTTCAATTACACGTTCAAATCTGTGTTCTATTACGCGTATAACTTATGTTCAATTATACATTCATTTATCCATTCAATTGTACGTACATTTAGAAATGCATTCCATTAAGCATTGAACTGCGCGTTCGTTCAATCATTTATGCATTCAATTGTATATAAATTTAAGAATGCATTCATGTATGCATTCCATTAAACATACATACATACATACGTCTACCTGAATTTCGATACTTGATGGATAAAGCAGGCAATTATTGAAATTATTTCCAGTTCATTTATTCGAAACATTACAATTCAAACATAGTCAACCTTTTCGAAAACGTTCTACACGCACAAAAGAGAATAATTTTTCTGGTTCTTATTCCACTTAGAATCGAATCGAAAGGGTGTTAAAAAAAAAAAAAAGAAAAGCACAATTTCTTCGTTGGAAGGACGACCGAGTGTCCTTCAGTGTTTAGAAAGTGGGAACAACGCGAGCCGAAAGTGGAAATCTTCGCGCGATAGAGCAACCCCTTTATCCATTGCGCTTCTAAACAGGTTAATGGCGAAACCCGCGCCGCCTAGGCTGGCGAAGGCCAGAGCGGGGGCGGTAGAACGGGCGGCAAAGAAAGAAAGCCCGAACGGGACAAAGGAGCGAGAGACGAAGACGAAAAGGGATCCGTGGAAACACGACAGGTGGCTACGTAGGTACACGCTGCGACTCCAATTACGCGTTCCATCTACCTAATGCATTCCGCTCGGTGGAACTGCAGTCGACGCGATGCACGAGGAGCATTCTCTCGTCGGGGACAATAAGGAAGCCTCGACTGGAGAGGCTTCTCTTGCCGCGGCTGGAGCGAATTTTCGAATGCTTTTTATGTTTCCTTCTCCGACGTTCCTTTGCCTAGGAGTCCCTCCTCCACTCCACCAACCTCTATGCTTCGTGGTTTTTTTTATTTCACCGTTATTCTTTTCTTCCGATCCTCTGTGCGTCTCTGTTTGCGCTCTACGCGAGGCTCGTTCGCTTTTGATTAGGGCTGGGGGAGGACTATTTGTCGAATTTCTTTTCCTTTTTTTTTTATTCGAGTATTCGAATGTTATTCGAATACTTAATGCAGTACTTGACTGTTCAAGTATTATTGAGGCACTTCAGTAATTCAAAGGTAATTCGAATACTTGAGTATTAGAAAATAATTGGGATATTTGCACGTTTGACTACAAACACTTTAGTGATTACAATATAATTTGAACGTTTCGGTGATTCAAATGTAAATCGAACACTTAAGTGATTTACGTACAATTCGAATACTTGCCCATTTCAACTATTTCGAGTATACATTTGGCTATTCCAATGTACTTCAAATACTTGATTCCAGCACTTACGATACGATTGAAGCGTTTCAGGTATTATTAAAATAGAAATATATGGTATAAAATGTTCGAGTAGTTCTAGCTCCAATTTTTGCCACTGCGTCCATGCCTTGTGCATTGTTAACGAGAAACTCTATTCGTAGCGGATTTCTAAATAATTCGTTTCAACGTTGGGTAACTCCAGTCAGCGATATGAAATACGTGTGTAGGTGTTCGTGTGATGTATTAAGTCCATAAAATGAATTTTATAATCCACGAGGTATGAAATTACAAAATGTAACGTGCGCTGTTTGGCTGGGTTCGTGAACAATAAAATGAATACGTCTTGGCGAGGCGTTTCGCCTAGAAATTGGCTAAAACGAGCATATTTAGCGACATACTACCAGTCTTATTTTAAACAAACATCAAATACCTTCTTATTTACTTTGCTTTATTTTAAAGTAGACAATGTCGAAGCCTAGTAATCTGAAACAATAAGATTCGTTCACCTAACAGTATTCAATTAGAGGGTAACCGTCCAGTCTAGAAATTTTTAATCCTTGATAAATATTACAATTTTTCTGAAGGCAGGTTTAATTCTAAATCAATCCAAATCTATCAAGAAACTACAAAATGCACACAGTATGCAATAATATAAAAAAATATTGAAAGTAAAGTTTATACTATAATATTTGCAGAGTAAAAAAAATTCTTATTAAGTTCAATTTTCGTAGGCACGTTTGAAAATGATAAAAATTAAAATAATAAATGATCTTATGGCTTGAATAATTCTTGCATATTGTAGTTTTTTGAAAACGTTACTTTGATAATAAATAACAAGGAACATTGATAAGTAAAATAAAGGAAAAGGCTGAACAATAGGAAAAGGAAATTAGTCGATTCTACTTCATTGGTCGCCATACAACTCGAAATAAAGTTTCACTCTTGATAGAGGATCCGATAATTACGCAGACCGGAGTAAACTGCTATCGTTATTAATCAGCAAAGAACCTCATAAACTTTTAGAAGAAACTTTCCGATCGCTTTGGCGATAAAGCAAATACCGGCGTTACAATTAAAAAGTTGGACAGCATTTTGCCAATAATGGGATCGACTAATGGAGTCCTCTGTTTCGAATATCGCGCGATAACTCTTGAGAATTTTTCGCTGGATGAAAATATAAGAGGTATGTTGAGTGCGATATAACGAAAGTATGTTGAAATTGTATCATCAGATCTAACGAAACAGTCTTCCCTTGTTATTGGAATTAATTCTGAATCAAGAAACCATTATTACCTAATTCAGAATCAAATTTATAAAGAAAAATTGTCAGAACACTAAAATTATAATTCTAGATATTACCATTACTATATCTCAATTCTTAGATTGTATTAAAATATTCAACGTTCCATATACATTCATATCTGTTCCAAAAGATTTCTATTTCATAATGTTACATCTATTCTTACGTCTAAATGAACGATAATATTCTAAGTTTGTAGTTAATTAGCTCAAAATATTAATTTCTCATGAATTCTTTTCGCAGTGGTATTTCGATAACGAAAAATACTTGGAAATATCCCTTGGAATGCGATTAAAGGACGAACCGGAATATTAAAAGTTAAAAAAAAAAGTGCTCGTTTCCGCGATACTCGCGTTGGTCCATTAATTCTCTCCTCGTTTCCCTCTCTCTTTGACGTCGCCTTAATCGCCCGACGAGCCGGATTAGTGTGTAATTCGAGCAGAATCAGCTGCTTGGCACTGACTTCCTGTTTTTATCGAGGTGGTGACTCGAGGCCAATTACTATCTACGACGCAAACTTAATGACCCTTCGTCGCGATTAATTATATCAACGATTTTTCAACCACGCGAACGAGCCACGGATTTCCACGCCGAACAAGAAACGAAGTAACTTTCCCGTTCGCTGATTAGCAACTGGTATTCCCGTTATCCAGGAGTCCATGAAACCCCGAGTCAAAGTTTCGCGCGTCCATACCACCAAATGGAAGAGTTTCCATTGGATTTCCCGTGCTACATACTTTCTAAAGTCCTCTTTTTGCCGCGAAAAACTCTTACTACCACCCGAATTACACGTACTCATTAGTAGGATATGCAACATTCGATAATTATTGCGAGGCATAAACTCTCTGGTTATATTTCGATACATTTCCAAAATCCGTGAAGGACAAAGAAATTACATTAAACGGGTATTCTAGTCTAAAACTTTCAAAATATCGTTTTTTTTTTCGCGTTTTCTCAACGTGTAGACCTTATATAATTGCCAAAGAACATGGTACATGGTGGGCCAAAGATCGCAAAAGGATTTCAACGTTCAATATCCTCTTTATTTTTTGTCACCCTGTATATTATGCCAGATTGCACTCCAAGTGCTTTGATCGTCTTCAAAAATAAACTTTCGCAAATCCTATCACCGGGAGATTCTTTCGACGTTTCAAGGATTTTCCAAATGTTTTCCCATTCTTTCGACGCCATTGTTGAACCTGCTCGAACCTATTTCGCTGAAAGCCATGCCGCTGGCCAAATGGACTGTTGGCACCCGAGCAATTTCGGAAGGAGATCGACTTATTTATTATCCTTCCACGCTTAATATAACCCACCCCGGTTGAATATGCGTGACGGAAACCCGCGGTCGTTAAACAAACGCGTTACGACAATGTCCGTATCGAATCGAATCCCTGTCCACGGTTCGATTACGTAAGCCCCGGTTCAAAGTGGCGCGTTGTTATAAATAATTCCGCGATTCCTTGCCCTAGAACCGCAAGGTGAGAATTGATCGTTCGGGAAGAATGGAATCTTGCGTAATCCCTTGAAAATAGTTTGTTTACAGCTAGAAAGTTTTTGAATCGATTCTCGACAAATGTCAGAGACTCGATGTGGAATATCTTAATGAAAAAAGGATATTAATCGAAGCAACGAAAATACGGTACTGTTCAAAAGATTCGACGCATCTCGTTGTGCAGGTTTTCCATTCGTGGATCATACTTTAGTTATTGCATTGAATAAAACATTTCAATGGAACCTTTTTCAATTTCAATGGAATATCATTTTCAAAGGTCCAACCTATCATTTCCAGCGGAAAAGGAAAATCTCCATTCTTTTGAATTACCGAGGTGGTCTAAAGTTCTTTTGCTTTCTTCTTCCATCCATTTTTTTTTTTTGTTTTTAAACTGGTTGGACGAATAAGGTTCTAAAATAATTCCTCGGTTTGCGATCGAATCCCGGGTAACCCTGGAACGATGACCCTGCTCGCGGAGATAAGGGAGGGTTAGGGAAATTCTTCTGGAATATTATAACGCTTTATGCTCGCTCCTCGCTCGTACGAAGAGCCACGTGCTACGTGCTTGTAATGCTAGATTGATGTCTTGATATCTGCCTGAGATAGATGGCACGGATATGTCGGAAGGACGATAAAGGTTCAACGATGAAACTTGTCGTGAATACGACGTTAGAAACGTTTTAGGATTGGGCACGTTTTTTTTTTTTTCGGGAGAAAATACTTCTGATAAAACAATGCGAGAGACACGATTCCGAAAATATTATTTCTTCTTTTTCTCTTCTGTAAGGGTAAATTTCTTTCGTTCTAATCGCGTCTTGGAATGTGCCACTTAGGCTGTTTAGTCGTTCTAGCTTTTAAATCGCGAGAAACATCCTCGCAATTGTTACGCAATCGCTATTAACCTAAATTCAAATTAGCTGAAATGATGAACGATACCTCATAAAGTGTCGACTGGCCTGTTTTACCAAGAACTGAGACATGAGTATCGATTGCCAAGATAACGTGCGTTGACAATTACAAGGTGAATTGTTTGAATTAAAATAAGAAACCATTAGAAATTTCACAGAGATTCGTTCATGTGTATATTATGTACACTGTTGGAGATAACTAGGAGATTTGTTTTTCAAGTAACTTCACGGATTTTTTTTTTATATTCAATACAAATATCACTATAATTATTTTATAATAGTTTGATGATAATATTATGCCAAGTACTCAAGTTAAAGAAAACACGAGGTATATAAACTTTTTGACTACTTTAAAATATACCTAAAGTATTTTCAAAGTTGGAAAAAAAATGAGAAAAATCTTTCTCTGTAAAAGAAATCACGAAAACACATAACATTTGGCCTGCTAATGTGGGTTCCCCTCTTAAGTATTAAATTATATTTCCAATTCCCAGCGTGACTGAATCTTCTCAATTGCTTAGAAAGCTGATGCCCTAATTGTTTCAAGCAACGATATTAATACCTCGCTCCAAATGGAGTACAGCCCCATATCGCAGATGCATCGGTTTACCTCCTAATATATTTTGTGTACTGGAGCGCGCAACACGAGAAGCAGAGGCTTCTGGAAGCGACTCTTGGAAAAAAAGGGAGCGCACACGTGCCCCCGAGATATTGCGAGAATATTTCAATCCCGCCAGGTTGACAAACTCCTGCCAGCTCCACTGGGTCCCGCTGTAATTTACATCACGAGGTATTCGCATGATAAAGTTGAGACGACGGATTCGAAACGTGACGTAAAATACGATTCTTTCGCCAGCAGCGTACTAAAATTTAGGGAAACATGCTTTCCTTATTATCGCGAATGGGATTAATTAGGAATAGATGACCTGGAATGTTGAAACTGCGAGGAATTGGGGAGATAACTCAATTTACAGTCGGGAATGTTGGAATGTTACTGAACACGGATAAACTGGGTTAGTTTCTGATGAAAATGGCTAGTTCTAAAGAAGAATAGTGTGTAAAAGGTAGGAATGTATGTGAAGTTCAAGGAAGGATGACTATAAATTGGTTGGGTTTAATTATTCGGTACAGGGTTGACTGAAAGGCTATTTTTGATTTTATGAATGTGAAATGAATTCATTAGGAACAGGTTATCTAGAATCCTAAACTGTGAGGAATTGGCGAAGTAATTTAATTTATCGTCGAGAATGTTGGTATGTTAATAAATATGGATCATCTGTGCTAATTTCTGATAGAGATGGTTAGTCCTAAAGAAAAATGGTGTATGAAAAGGAGGTGTACCTAATTCTTCAGTAGAGGATTATTTGGGAGACGCTATCATCAATTTAATGACCATGAAAGGGGTTGTAACACCTTGGCCAGTAGTTGAGGAGTTCATAGACTCGTAGAACTCCATAGAAGTTCAGTAATGGTCTTTCCCGAAGAGCTACTGCTACTAAGAGACCTTTTAACTATCGCAGCTGTATAAGAATGGTTTTAGCCAAGCTTATGCCTTTTAAGGGCACTTAAGGGTGAAGTTATAAAAACTACCCTTAGTCAATTACCAGCCAGATAAAGGCACAGCTTAAAAGATATTGTTCTTCAGACCGTTTGATGTTTTGACTAAAGATTGACGTATTATCAAACAATATTTCATTACGTCATCATAAATAATTAGCTTGTTATGTTTTATTCTATACTGCATTTTTAATAATACTTCATTATTTGGGAAAAATATATCTTACAAAATTAAATTTGTCCTCACATAAATGTTTACACGTGATATGGAACGTGTTAACGTGTCAACTATATACACAATTCTTAAGAATATTATCCCAAGCCACGGAGGTGCCTTAACAACACAACCAACTTACGAACAGAAGTCAAGTCTCTCGTCTACCTTCAACATTTGCCTCTATTCCATACTAAATTTTGAAAGTACCAATAACATCAGTCGCTGGCAATAGCAGCCATGGAACAAGGATGCTTAAGGGCCACCTTCAACATCCACTGGTGCCCTAAATTCTCCCGAATTGTTCCACGAAAGCACGGTCCTTGAAGAAGAGACCAAATGTTCGGATCCTCCTCCGGAGGTTTGTAACGCCATCAGTCACTTCGAAACAACGTTTGCCCAGGCACAGAGCACTATCTTTGGGTCAGCGTCTAGCAGAACACCATCTCCCAAGGACGGTTCAACCTCACGATTCACCGCCCCGAGATAACCGCAGAGGAATCGGGCTTCCCTTATCGTCGCAAGTTTCCTCACGGTTGTCGACGACAAGGGAGGAGGGACGAGGAGAATGGTCCTCTCCCGTCGCAACTCGCGATTGCTCAAGTTATGATTGAACTAATCGAACCAGTGGCCCGTTTGTGGACTCGGGGCGCGCAGGATTCGGAGTTGGGAGTTATTAGATCGTTAAAAATCCAGAAACGGCGACGAGAAAAGGGACTCCCCTTCGAGACAACTTTCACGATACATTAGAAACGATTTCAAGGATTGCTCTTCGATGCTGGTAAGTAAATGAGCCAGTGTGGAAGAGTCTTCTATAATGGGAAGTTCTATTAAAATATGAATTTGCCTAAACATCTGTAATCTAGTCATAAGCTCAGTTAGTTTAATCGATTTATCTCAACCTTATCACTCGTATATCCACGTCCAAGCATCTACTTCAGAGGTCTTGTTTATCTTTTCGATTAACACTTGACTACTGACGGGTAAGGAACCAGTTAAGAAGGGATGCGAAGTGACCCAGAGACCACCATACTTTATAGCTTCGTCGAAGACGTATAGCTCGACAATTTTAGATCTTTAGACTTCTAAATTTTCAAATAAGTCTTTATTGTTCTTTCATAAATGACTCTGCTACCAGGCTTAAACGATAGTTTAAAGGTAGTCTTTGATCTCATCCCTGCCACTCGTGTATCCATATATAATCCTCTACCTTTAGGTTTCTATGAAACCTGTTGATCTACGCCAGTCTACTCCTAGATAAAGAACAAATCACACGATTTCGGTGCAAGCAAGTTTCATAATATTTTATAGACAATCTCGCGGATCGGTGTTAGACGTCCCCGTGTGTAGTTCGATAAGAAACCAGTGCGTTTACGGTGCGAGCTGCGCGCTTTGAGCGATTTATTTTAGGAACCGCGCGAAGAAGACGGACAACACAGAATTACGAAAATGCTTGGGTGACTTGTCTCGGAGTGTTGTAATTTGACAATTACGAGCCGCCACTTTCGAAACCTTTTGCCATCTGCGAGTAATTGGCTGACGATAGCCGGCGACAGAGTGGAAAGATTTAAACGACACTTTTTGACTCTCAGTCTGCTTTGCGACGATTCAATTACTCGCTGGCAAACACGAAGGAAATAACCGGTGAAGCAGCTTCGAGCAAAGCTATTGCTTCTAGATGTATTTAATATTTGGGAGCCTGTTATGGCTTTTTAATTTTACATCTTTTAAGTTGGCATATATTCTTGTAAAGCAATAGCCTACTGGGTAAATGAGCTCTTCTATGTGATACGCTATCCTATCGAGTACTACTTCTCCAAGTGTGTAAATACAGTAAGGTCACATAAAGCGATAGGGAACTTAGGTCTTCGTTGTACATTTAACGGTATTAACTTAACTACTTTTCGCATCGTTTTGTTGTAATTTATTATTCGTTGTATTCTAATATTTATTGATTGGAACAATTAAAACTCAACAATTAAAACTCCGATATAATTAAACATTTATGATACACACAGTATCATTGAGTGTTCGATTAAACATTAATAACAATTACGGTTCAGAATAAGTATTTATTCGAGACATTATTCGCGAGAAATTTGTATACATATTTATATCTATTGGTTGAAATATCTAAAAATCCTCAGAATCACTAAAAATTTCGAATACTACAGACGCCTAAAAATAAATTGTGTAACGATTAACCTTTCGTTGCGCTGAAAGTACTTGGCAAATGTTTCACGTCATTATCTGCCAAATTGAATAGTTTATTCGGGTACTGCAACAACGATAAATGTCTGCTCGACTGTGTTTAATTGTCAGTTCAGAGTTTCTTATGTGTAAACAATGTTTTATAAGATACGTGATATTCTTGTGTTGATAATTTTCAAAAGATTTCATCATTGCATTTGGTTACATTGTTATGTTACAATGCTGCCTTGCACTATAATTGAAAATTGGGATTGAGAGTCATGTATAAGAATGAAAAGTCACTATCTCTTTAATAGTAATCATTTAAAATCAATTCAAACAAGAACATCCACGAAAAGAGTTTTCTTTTAAATTAACAATTCAAGCAAACAAAAATTTACGAATCCTTCTTTTCGAGTATCGCAAACAGTGTGAACGTAAATGGTCCGTGCACCATCCGTAGCCAATATTTAGAAACGGAAGAAGGAAAAACGAGTTGCGGTAGAAAATTGCCAACCCGCGCGTTTGTTGCTTTCCCGAAGGAAAAAAATCACATGGAAAACGCCCAGGGGCAGAATTCAATCTGGCCGTTTCATTGAACAGCATCGTTGATTCAAAACTGTCTGGCTTCGTTGGTTCGTTTGGACGTCGACAGGTACGCGCGAAACAGCCGTGCATATTTCATTCGAGATGCGTGTCACGTCGGTATGTGACCCGCGTTAAATTTGGAAGGTGCACGACGCCGTGACTACAACGCGCCGCTCGTGCGCCGAGTGTTGCACTTTTCAAATGTCAGCCGACGCGGCGACGCGTCTAGACCAGTTAATGTCGTCTTCGATGGAAATTGTATATTTCTATCGGTCAGCGCCGAGCTGCTAATTTATATAGAAGAAACTAGGCTGAGTTCGCCATAGTTCCAATAAATTTCATCTCTCTATGCCTCTCGGATCATCTTTTCTTCAATTTCGTTCAGTTCTAGTAATTCAAGATTCCATTTCACTGCTTTTAAATACGAATTCGAAATTTTGTTTGGAAATCTTTTTGCACAGAGTTAAATACCGAATTAAAGGGGACACTTGATTCTAATATCTTAGAAATAAACCGAGTTTAGAATCTGATGCAGATAGAATAGAATATTAGTCAGAATATAGACGTGAAAAAAGGAAGTGGGTTTATTAGGAACGTTAATTCAAGGCAGGGAGGCCCTGTTGGATGGGAGGCTCCTCCTGGTGGGACCGTCGATTTCAGAATGTCCTCCTGCATGTCCCCGGTGACACGGGAAATTGGGTAGGATGATTCAATTAGCCAGAAGCGGTTCCGTAGGCGAACGATCCGCTTCCGTCGGACACGTCGTGCAATTTCGCACAAGACTAGCCTTTAGCGGTGAATTAGAAACGCGTTTAACTGGCTGAACGAACGGTAGCCCAGCCTTAGTCCCTATTTCCTATCCATAATTTATAACGTTTCGCGTTTTTCAACTCGATCAACGAATCTCCTGAATTATTTAAGAACAGATCAAATAGATCTCTTGATTCTTGTTATCATAATGTAGTTTGGCGTTTCTTATGTGATTCAATAGAGACCATTAACGATGAATTTATTCGTCTTCTACGATATCAATTACTTCGACATGACGAGTTAATTCGTCTTCTTTGATTTTGTGACAATCTGAAGCGACGAGTTATCTCGTCTCCCGCAATACAATTGTATTTTAAACGTGCACGATAATTATGTATATTACGAAGTACAATATTATATCGTCTTTTCCAATGCGAAAACTCTTCAAATTAGCAGCTTAACTTCGCAAAAATGTATCGAACACGCCATAAAATCACGACTTCAACGTACATTTCAAAACCTACGATCATTCGAATCGTTATCCGTAGACCCAATCGATAAACCGTTCGACTTTCATCGAGAATCCAGCGCGATACCGAGGGCGATGAATAACGCAATGAGAACCATCGCCAAAGCTCTAAGCGTCTCCATTATACCACGGTGACGTTTGCCCTGCGATCCGAACGCATTGAAAAAAAGGGATACGAATCAGTAAGCCTCCGTTTGCATAAAAATAAGCCAGCAGTCGACCGGGAGTCAATTACTTATTCCAGAACCAAGCGGACAGATTAAGCATTCAAACAGTCAGGGAACGTGCACGGATACGCGCAGGATAACGAAACAGCCTCTGCCGGCTGGTTTCATCTCTCTAGCCCTCGATCATTTTTATTCCCTTCTTATCAGCGGTCTATTATCTTTGAGGCAGTCTGGCCAAAGCCTCGAGGAGCGTCTAACGAGACCGCGGAGCAAGCTCCGAAAAGCTGCGCCGCAATGGGTAATTGGACGAGGCTGAGGTTCTTTCGTAATCGAGCTGGATAAAGAATCCTTCGTCCAGGGCACAATTAAACGCGCTGTGGGACCGAACGATCCTCGGCCAGGGGACAAAGCGAGCCCTTTCGATGGAGACTCGGTCGATCGCTTTGATCGAATCCACCCAGGGAATTAGGAATGAAATTATTAGTAAGTTTTTGCGAGGAGAATTTCCATTCCACCGAGGGTTTCGTCGATCAATGGTATGTTCATCTATCTGGCTGACACATTCTGTGACCAGGACGCAAGAGTAATTCAAGTATTTTTCCGATCTCGTGGTAGCGTACGTTTGTGTTTACATGAATTTGTTTGAGAGAATACAAAATTCTTCTTTATTGTATTACGTGTAATCGGCGATAACGATGAAGACGACATTAAGACGACATTACTTTGCAACCATCGAATTTTTTTTATCTCACACCATAGAAGTATGCTTTTTGGTGAGAAAAGATTTAGGTAAAATTTGGAATTAATTGGACGAAAAGATCACGGGACACAAACTGGTGTGTACTTTGTATCAAAGTACACACACCTAAGGTTCACTCTAATATATGTATGTACGTATAGATTGCCTAATGTGTCTGACCATTACTAGCCGTTTCTACTTGTATCGATATTTGTGAATACAGACAATGGTATGGTATTATTTATTTCTCGTTCATGTTATTATTTTGCAACCAGTTAAGAAGAACTTCTGTTTGTAGCAAATTACTGTGTTTGGTATGATAAACAATTTGAACTGACAGTTTATGACTACTGTCAACATTATGCCAATGATATCAGATTATGTCACTATCGGACTATGCATTTTTATTATATCTGTAGGTACAATGATACAAGTAATATAGATTATATATAAATTACCTATATTATGTTTATATTCATTTGTAAATTAGGTAAATCACATATATTATATAATAAACAAAAGAGTAAGTTTCTCGAAAAATGTAATAGAATGAATTTTCGTTTATAACTTCATGTATTTATCCAACATAAATAGTTGTTACAATTTTTTTTTTTTTTTTATCGAATGGGTGAAAGTTACGTTCGATGCTGTGGTTTCCATCGTCACGTTTCTCTATTCTGCGCTGGCAGTTTTAAACAGATCTCGATAATTTGGAATTTCGCCAGTAGCTCGTGCGATGAATTAGATTTGGTTTGTTCGATTTGCTCGCCTTATTCGAACGATTTATCCCCCTCCCCCTCCCCTCGTTGACTGCCTTAAATAGGTCCACGTCCGCGTTCTGTTCTCTTTCTTGTTTCTCTCACTGTATCTTACGCGACGTGCAACATCAATTCACGGGGTGTGCCAGAAGTAACCAAACCAAGTGTTTATTATTATCAAATCAAGTGTTTCGAAACGTCAACTTTTTTTTAATTTTACGCAAAAATATTACAATTAAAAGAGGAAGTTTCTACTTTCCAATTTTCATGGTAGAATGGGGAAAATTTTATTCCACCGTGAAAGTTCAAAATATTATTCGAATCTCTACGTCTACGAGGATGTTTCAAGATGTGTTGCAAGATTTGCATCGACTAACTCGGAGAAATAAAATCCGTTTATTTGTAGGAATAACTTCAACTTTAACGTATCAATTCTCAGAAAGAACTCTAACTTTAACGTGTCAAGTCCGACGTATAAACTTCCAAATAAGATCCGTATGCCGCAGCGATAGGATACTTTTCTTTGGATATTGTCACGCGAAACGCCCGCTGGAAGCGACCGGAGGGGTTGAGAGCGTGGGTGTGTCGCGGGGAAAGTCAACCGGAAGCCGTACTTGTTGCGGAAATTGACGCAGGATCGGTGACATTGTTTGGCGAAGGTGGTTGCCAAGAAATACAACCGAACGTCGGTGTTTCTGCGACAACGAGAGTGACTCGGTGTGGTCAGGATGCCGCGCGCGTGCACACCCGTTACGGAAGTGAACTTGTTGCTGAATTTGGCAGCAACGACAGGAAGCCGAGTAGGAGGAGGGCTCGACATTTGGGAGTTGTTGCCTCCCTGAAATTTATACCCTTCCACGGCGGTCCGACCACGCGCTGGAAATTCGTCCCTTGCTCGTGAAACACTCGGTGGCAATGTGACAATGATGTATTTGCACGAGACCTAGCCGCGTGACTGATGAGGCATTGCATAAACTAACTGTATGGGATTACAGAATTTATAATTTGTATTTTTCGTTTGGTAGTTATCAGAGACTTCTGGGAAGTTTTTAAGTAATTATAATTGAGATAGTTTAATGATGGTGTTTGTAAATGAGACAATGAGCTATGAAAAGGACTTTCATTTTTGTTTTATTGTTACGGTGTTGCTATTTTCACGAAAGATTTTAAATTTGGTGTTCCTATATTTAAGAATTATTCCAATTTTAGGCGGTGTGACTAATGAGGCATTGTATTACGTAATTAAAAGTTCATATAATTGTAGTGTCCGCGCCTCCCATACCCAACAATAAGGAGTCAAATAAGAACACGAAACGTAGGGAACGGGATTGGTCGCGTAGGTAAAGCGGTCGACTGTGGATCCGAGGATCATCGTGGGTTCTCGAATCTCCGTGCCTTATTTTTCGTATAGACTTCTACATATGGGGGCTCGTCCGGGGTGGGGGGTTACAGCGGCAACTACACCGAAGAGGACCGGCCAGTGACGATGAGTCACGATAAACAACAATGACAAACGAAGGACGGGGTCGTGTTGACGGTGGAGCGGGCAGCAGTGAGGCGTCGAGAGAGAAAGAGAGAGGGGAGTACACTCCAGGGAAGGGGCAGCTTGAGATGTTGTCGGAGTGGGACTCCCGAAAAGAGGAGAAACGGCGAAAGAGGGCGCGGCGCGCACTGCTGTTGAGACGCAAAACCCGAGAAAACGGACATTCGAGGGCGAATGAATGTCAATTCAGGATGGCCGAGTGTAGTGTCTGCGCATCCCATACCCAACAATAAGGAGTCAAATAAGAACACGAAACGTAGGGTACGGGATTGGTCGCGTAGGTGAAGCGGTCGACTGTGGATCCGAGGATCGTGGCTTCGAATCCCCGTGCCTTATTTTTCGTTTAGACTCCTACATAATTTATAACTTATTATTATAATTAATAAAGTATTATATGATATTAAGTAATCTTCCCTCAGGACGAATTAAATCCCCATTTAACGCAGTATCTCTGCGTCCCAAAGAAGGAGTCAATTCGTCGTTTAAAACTGTCCTCATCGAAGAAAACGAGTTTGCTCGTCACTTGAAAATGTCTCTACATCAGATCAGACGAATGAACTCCCCGTTTAAGGGTGGCCCCGCATCGGGGAAGCTCTAGAATTCACGAGCCACTTGTGCGCTATCGTCGATAGGAAAGAACTTTACGTTCCAAGCGAGGTATCTCTTCCATTTGCATTCTTTGTCTCGTTCGGACGTTTGTCAGATCCCTTGCGCGTTCCGACAATTTTCCAATCAAAGGGCCGAGGGTTGCGGTGCCGACACAAAGCGTTATCGACGCAAACAGACTCGCTACGCAGCCAAGAGATTTTTAGTTAAATATTCAAAAGTATCTTCGAGCTCGTTTCGTAGTTGTCTCGTAGCGGTTAAGTCGCGTTCCTTTGATTTTTATGGATGTCCACGTACTGAGAACTCGTTGGCATTGTTTCCAGGACTTTTCGTCCTTTTATTTCCCATTCTCTGGTCAGCTCGTCGTGGAAATGGAAAAGTGAACGCACGCATCGATTACGAGTTGGGCGAAAAGAAAACGATTGGGGGAGGATGAGTCGAGAGGGATGGAATCGATGGATTACAACTGAGAACTTACGACTCAACAATCATTTTGTAAATTTTCGATCAATTAAATGAAACGATTAAACACGACACAAAGTTAGCACTAAGAAAACATATGAATAGACACACTAAAATTACTACTTAGTTAATTACTAAGGCCAATATTATTTCTAATCTTCTCGTATAATATTGAAATTCAATAATAAAAATGAACGAAATAAATTAAATAAACGTTTTCTATATAAATAGGAGAAAAATACAAAAACATGGTAAAATTGGAACTATCGATACACAATATACTTCTTAATCTTATTTCCATTCTTCTTATCATAACTTTGTTTCACATGACTCCTACATTGTTTTAATACTGTTTCCAGTATCTCTTAACTTTTATATCTGTGGGGACCTGGTTATAGCTCGGATACCTCCGGATCGCTAAACCCGTACTGTAGCTGCATATTCGCATACTACAGCCCCTGAGGGATTTTTTTGTTTACACCGGATTTTGCTTACACATTATGAAAACTGGCGTTGAGACGAATCCATCGACCTAATAATACACGGTCATTCAAGGAAACATGAACTTTTTTTAACCTGTTAAGTGAGTGGAGGGTGAAACACAATTGGCTCGCGGATTCTAGAGTTTAGCGATTAAGAACAGAGATCGATGCGCCGGAGATTAGGGCCGAGAGAGATTGATGACGAGCTGGAAGTCGAGTTACCTGACGAGACGGCGAAAATATTTGGCTGACGGTTTGGAGAAGAGGTTCAGACGTCCGCGTGGGGTGAGAAGGTTGATGCAAGGCTGTTGAATTTTAGATAGGACGACGCCGGAGAGGGTTGATTCGCGCCTGATAAGACGAATTGGAGATTGCGAAGGTATGAGTACGAGATGGATGATTTTTCACGAATTTCGATGGAAAAGGGTTGGAGGGGGGTGAGCTTCTCGGCAGCGATTTAGGCTGATCCTCGACCATCGCTGAGAACGAAATTCGGGAATTTTTAAATTATTCTAATATGGGAATTTTTGGGACTCGAGATAATCTAATAAAATAAAATTTTGTAAGAATACAAGATAACGTAGCAATTTTATTAACGAAGCTAGAGTTGGTTAATTATCAAACGTGGAAGGTTCCTGTTACCGTCGCTGGTTTAGTTATAGTCGAAGGGGGTTGACGGGGAGGGTTAAGCGTGTTGCGGGTCGAGGGCGAAGCTAAAGCTCGGCGACAGGTTGATTTATTAGCTAAGGCTTGGGGCACGATGATATCTACAAGGATCGCAAGTTGGTTGTTTTTGGACCACGCGATATCTGTTACAGTCAAGAGTCACCCCCTGGGGCTGCCCTCGGTTATCGTGCATGATCGCACCCTTACGTTTTGACCTTTCGCATACGCAGTCTTGTTCGCATCACCTTTCGCTAATCTTCTCCAAGTGATTCCATTGTTTAAGGAAACGTTAAATTTCATCTACAATTATTTCTGTTCTCTGGTTTATAAATAAACTATTCCTCTATCGTAACAAACTATGTTTATATAATTGGATAATTGGATTAACAAGGAATACCACCCAACTGAAAGACAAAACGAAAAATATCCGTCTAATATTTTTGAATACTCTACGCGTGCCAAGTTTCATTAAAATCGACTTCGAACAATTAGGTTATATTCCTTGTGAGCTTTGTTTACGTAATTTGATAGACCAAGCATTTTTTTATTTTATTTAAATAGAATTTTATAACACAAAAACTTCAGCGAATAAAATAGGTGTGAATTTTAGAATTCGTATGCATGAAAACCAGCGAATTATTAATAGTTTGAACGTTTCGAAACTGGTAAACATGAAAGTGCATAAACTACGGTGATAATAAATTTGAGAAATTGAGAGTGTACGGTAATTTAGAAATTTCGATAACGGAAAATGTTACGGCTGAAAGGGGGATGAAATAATCCACGGATAACAGTAATCGCGAATCCCGAGGCTCGATAATTGGAACGAGCGAGTTACAATAATCGCAACATGTCCCAATAATCGCGAATTTTAAATGTAAAAGAGCATGACAACTAGTTAATAATTCGAGGCATTCGATAATTCACATAATTGCAAATGTCATGAATCGTGTAATTAGTCATATAATTGAATATTGAATGTGACAATTTAATTTACTCTGCAAATAAAAATATTCTTGACATTAACAAAAAAAAAAAAAAAAATTAAAATGTAACTAGTAATAAATTACATACATTCCAGAATTTTATTTCTAACATTTGTTTGTGTTATTGCATACCATGTGCACTTTGTAATCTCTTGAACATTCAAATTTCTTATAAATGCATAAGAATTCGTAATATACTCGTTACTTTAAATTTAAGTAAAATTTACACATAAATCTAAATGGAAAAACGTTGAAAAGGGAAGCGAGAAATATTTGTTCAGCTTATCGATCCACATTAATTTGGAAACCAACAATATTGTTCCCCCTTTGTCCGTACGGCTCTTTGAATCATTGCATTCGTTTCCGTATCCATTTTTCGAAACAGGTTAAACTATCGCCATTTTACTCAGCCAATGAATGCACAGTTTAAAAGGCAAGCACGAAACGGTTACGATCCGTGGTAGTCGACCGCTTCGCAGCGTAATTATCGAACGTCTCGTATTTTCTTATTTTCATTTCATTGCTCCGTCCTCTGCCTAGTTTTACGAGTCGTCGTTAATGCTCCTTGGCAGTATGGAAATTAAGCGTCGCTACGTTTTTGCAAATTAATATTCCTCTGCGTAATTCTACGAGTTTGCCGGTAATGGAGTTTGCGAATTCGCAAGTTGTTGCATTTTGAAAATAATGCGAGCTAACGGGTTTTTATAATCCCGCGAGTATATTTAGTTACAGGTAACAACGTTGCGTACTGTATGTAATATAAATTTTGTAATTTGTAAAGAGCATTGTAATGCTTAATGCAGAACGAATTAAATTATGAAACGATTCTAGAATATACGAGTATTGTAGAGAATATATTTTTGTTATTTATAGAATGTATACCGTATGATTAAATATTATTAATTTAATGAAATATGAGAATCTAGTATATTTAAACAAATATTTGCTATTCAAAGTAAAAGTATAATTCTCATTTGCAAGTAGATAGGATGATAGAATGAAGTCTTCTCCACGTGCACATAGCATATCTGAGTACTAACCATACGTGGTGTTCCTAAAGTCTGGGCACATAGAAAATAAAGAAGATTTTTAAGATATAATATGGAAAAAACTAATTATATTCACTAACATTTTTTCTATGTTCAGACTTTACGAATACTCTGCACATTTTCCCCTTAAAATTTTCAAAATACCCACGAATTAATACTCGAATCTCGTATCCATACTATGAGATGAAAAATGTTCGTCATTCAACAAGGAAAAGTTTGGTAAACGCTGCTCTATTGTGATCTTTCCTTGATCTTTGCTCATCCTTTCTCCATCCCCTCCCTTTATGAACTCAAGCAATTGTCAAGATACACTCTCATCGTTCCAGGAAAGATCCTGTCAACAACGGGGACAGGGACGATTCATCATCCGCCAGGATGAATAAATTCCATCGTCGGAGTAATTAATCTTGCGTCGTAATTTCCAGTTAGTTCGAAGAGGTGGTTGCTCGATGTCTCGTCTTACGGTGTCGTGTGTCCGTCCAATGGCCACCTAATGCATGCAGAAACTAATTCGGTGTCCTCATGAAACGCAAATTTTCCTGGGACACGGGCCGAATCGCTGTCAGCCAGGAACAGTGTCTCCTGGTTCTCGTTGTTTGTAATTGAGTCTGCGAAGCGGCCATAACAATGCGGCAAATTGTCCTCTCTGTTCTTGTATTCTCGTTTTTTAAAAGAGAATTTTTATACATTTGAAATGGCACCGAGACTTTAATCTTCAGACGTTATGTCAGCAGAAGATTTTAAAGAATTGCAAGTGGCACTGTACCAGGGATTATAGTTTTCTTTTTTCTTTTTTTAAACCCAATGCCTGCGGATTTTCCTGAAGAAAGGTGACTCATTCTTTATGTCTCCAATTCACTGATAAGTTGAGAAATTGGATTAAAAACAGGAGAGATTCTTGAAATCTATTCATCTTTCTGACGACATTTGAGAAATTTGAAAAGTATTTTAGCTACAATTTTTGTAATTGTATGATCCTTTATCAAACAAGTTTGTTAGAGTTTGGAGGTGGTACCATATGTATCGGTTTTGAGATTTGTGAATTTGTGAATTTTTGAAAAACCAGAATTTCCTTTAGGAAAGTTAAGAAATACGAAGCAATATAAATATATCCCCAATTTTTATAATCTGTAAAGAAAGTTGAAACGTTGTTATAGTTTCAAGTTGCATAGTTATGGGTAGTTTGACCAGGAAATTGATCAAAATGAGAAGCGTTTCAATTCATCACGGGTGCCGAGATTCTTGTCTTTCCGACGAAAATTTGAGAAATTTAAGGTAGCCCTACGCCGGTTTCGGGGATTCGTGTCTTCTCCACAAGAATTTGAGAAATTCGACGTTGTACAGTTATGTCGGATGGAGAGAATTTGAAAAATTTTGATACTAATTGACACGGTAAGAACTCCGAGATTCGAAAAGTTTATCGTTTAGAAAATAGACACCATGGCTACTCAGAAAATGTACAATATCAAAATAAAATTTTTGATACACACAGGAAAAAACAAACAATAGTTTGATATTACTTAACATTTTTGGAAAGACAAGTTTCTGTATCTACATTTAAAGATCGTGATCTCCTAAGAAAAAATTGATCTGCATAAAATAATCTATTAAATTGTACGGCAACCGCTGCTAGATCCAGATAAAAGAAACTGATTCGATTCGAGCAATAGATTCTGACGAAAGTATGTAAATGCAACGGGAGCCACATTTATGGGGTCAATCCAATTCATGAGCCCGAGTGTACTAAATTCGGATCGCTATTACGCCTACATCCGGCTGGAAAATATGCAAATATTGTACATAAAGTTATTCAGAATTTTTATGTAGTCTTCTTGAAGGGAAAATTAATGCAATTCCCTTCTTGTTGCATAATTATTTCGTCGGACGACACCAACAATATTTGCGATATTTATTAAATAACGTAAAATTAATTTTTTCGTTTTGTAACGCAATTTATTCAGAAACTTAGATTTCTGATTCTTTGTGTACAGGGTAATCTATTAGAAATAAAATACTTTGGTATCTTTGTTATTTTGTATAACAAGAAGTATTTATTTCTTTTTGTTTATTCAACGTCTTTAGTGCACAATTATGTAAGGCTATGAAACGTACAGATTAATCACTGCGTCTCTTAAAATAACTTTTAAAGTAGATTTCATGCAAAATAATGCATCTTTTCACATTTCTAAATTTAAAGTCATCTTCCTTGATACCTCATCAATATTTATGTATTTGCCAGTAATTTCAACTGGTTTTTTTCACTTAGCATAGGCATAAGCATTAATTTACCCATGTCAAACACTTCAATTTTACTTTTAAACATAATTAATACGACACACACTATGTGTACACAATCAATTTTATGAGGAAAGATAAAATTGTAAAATAAAATACATTTTGATGAAACAGTAAAATATCACCGTATACTTTGCATACTTTGTATAATACAATCTTTTTTTCTAAAATAAAACAATAATAATTTAGCCAATTGTCTCACTCTGGATATTTAATATTTTTGAAAAGACACGTTTCTGTTTCCATGTTTAAAACAGTCGCACTTGCTCGAAATACACTTAAATAAGTTCGCATTATGGATAGTTAGAATTTCTGTAATTCGAGAGTCGACTAATCGCGAGGGTCGGTTTGAACCGAATCTGATCGAAGGCTGAAATGTTCGCTCGTTAAACACCCACAGGAGTAATAATCGTCGAAAAGCGAGGCTCTAATAAACCGCTCAAGGAACCACTCGAAACGTGATTAAAGTGCAGTTGACATTTCGCCTAGTCTTGCACCTGTAGCTCGCTCTGTTTCACAGGGGAAGCGAAACTCGCCCCGTAAATGGACGGAATTAACGCGACCCTCTCGGTACACAATCCACGAAACTACCTTCGACCCTACAATGTTCGACAATTATTCCTCTAAGGCGCCCTAGTCGCCATTCTAATTCGCCAAATTTTATCCTCGAACAAAGTAAAAGTGGAAGTGGTTGTTGATGCTTGCGTTGAAACGAGTTGTGTGTTCTTCAGGCGAATCGAACATTTCATTTCGCCCAAATAACTTCTTCCATTGTTTAGATTGTCACTCATGATATATTTAAAATATGTATTACAATTTTTTATTTTCAGCTGATAAGAAAAAAGGGTGAAATGGAAAACAGTCTAGTATGAAGAGAAACATTTATTATTAGTTGAAGTGTGATATTTGCATAGAATATATGTATAATAAATAGTTTGTAACCATTATGTATTATAAAAAAAAAAAAAAAAATTTGAAGGAATATTCTGAGCTCTGCCACATAGAATTTTTAGTATTAGACAAGTTTTAGTATTTTTACTTTTACCTTGTTTTAATCTATCAATTTACAAAAATTATCCGAAAAAAAGAGTTTCATCCCCATCCTTTATTTTAAAACAAAACTGACCTCATATTTCAACCTCTTAATCTTCAATACCAAAGTGAAGTGCGATTAAATTTTCCGATATTTCCACTTTTACCTTTCATCGAGGTAAAATTTTCTTTCAAGGAGTAACCGCGCAGAGGACAAAAATTCTGTCGTACCAAGGGCGAACCTAAATCGCGATTAAAATTCAACGATCGAGGGGTAAGACTGGCTTGTAATTCGAGAAAATTAACGTCGACCGACGTTCGCCTAACTTTCCTCGAAAGTTTATCTCGCGAGTGGATGTTTGACAATTCGTTACGTAAACGACGATCCCTTACAGATTCCCATGGATAGCAGGACCGATTTCGCTGGAATATCATTTCCATAATTTTCAGAGTCGACTACGGAACGCCGTGGAACCGGAACGTGATCAAACCATTATCGAGGAACTTACGTAACGTCACTGAAAGATCGCTTTTGATAATCGTATATTGTTATTTCTGTCAAAAGCCAGTGATTTTCTTTTAGGAAACTTTAATTGAATTTAAAATTACTTCCAAGATATTTTTACACCTTTTGATGTTGCAAGTGTGCAAGATAGAACAGTGTTAAACGATAATTGGTAGTAGAACTTGTGGATGTGAGGAAGGAAGGGAAATTTGGTAACCATAACCCATTTGCATCGCAGCTATGAACACGCTACTAGACATATTCGTCAGAGGTGATGGTAAACCATACCTCTAGTCAGACATATCAACCTGAATAAGATAAATGAGTTAATTAAGTATTATTCAAAGTTTTGTTAAAAATTATTGACTTACTATTAAATTCGATAGCGGCCTTTATGTAAATAAGAAAATAGAGGAAAGAAGGATACAAAGAAGATGGGGAAAAAGTGAACTTATACTAAAAAATCGAACAGCAATAAATTAGTCAAGTAGTATTAAAACGTAAAAACAAGAATAAATTAGTAAAACAATGGTGAAATATAAACGAGTAATAAAAAAAAGTGGAATCTGAGAAAGGAATAAAATGGTAAAACAGTAAAGTAACAATTGAGTGTAGCAAAGAAATGAAATGGTAACCACAAGGTAAAGACCGTATAAAGTGAATCATATAAAACTGTATATCCCCTCAAAGCGTTACCATAAACTGCGATTCACAATATAACCAACGATTCTTGTGCAATAAAAGTCGAACGATTATTATTTAGTTATCGAGGGCACCTGCGGTTTGTTTCGAAACAAGAATTCGTCCGTGATCGACACGGGTCCTTGGCTCCTCAGTGCAGAGGTGCACTTGTCTAGGCGGTGAAACGCTATCAGCGATAAAATATTAAAACAAACAAACCGCTGGCAACGTGTCAGGAATCTCAAATAGAATTCACCGCGCGCAGATATTACGTCAAACGGTGCACCAAAGCAACAAAAGCCTTTGTCGCGAGGTACAGATGTTGCAACGCGAAGACGCCTTGTCAAAGATACCGGTCGATCGATCGTGTGAAAGAACCTGTTATTATCGAGACCCATCGTAGTCATCGATAATCGAGCAAAGCATCTTCCACGAAAGAAAGGAAGGAGGGGACGCGTTCGTCTATGAACGTCCTTCGTTTGGTGCGAGAAAGAAAGATTCTTCTTGGCCTGAAATCGATTGTCCCTCACCGTTTCCTTCATTACGCGCCAACATCGTCAATCGTTCGTTTTCCAACAATTTTCCGCCAACAGAATTTATGGAACGAAGCAATTAGCTTCGAAGGTCTGAGTGCCCAATTGTTGATATTTTTTTGTTTGTCACCAAAAAGGCAATATATTATTTTATAGGGATTGTTTCTTCGAAAGGGATAAATTTTGGTTTCTTCAACTCTTATCTTTGCAAGTTCCATTTTTATTTTGTTGATTCTGAGTATTCAATTTCCACAGCTCTAGTATACAGGAATTGTTCAAGTGTCTCTTAACTTTGATTCTGACTCTTTCGTTCCTTGTTCGAATCTAATTTTTGTATCATTGTTTTCTAATCTTTTTAACCGAATCAAGTTTCAAGTTCTTGTTGTTACCGAGGTTGAGGTTTCGATTTTCTTTGTATTTAACACGATTTGATCCTGGGCGAAACATTTTTTTCAAGAAAGTTAAAACCCAGTAAAGTCGATATTTTCCAGGAAAGTTCAGAATTCGAAGAAAAGAAACCCTAAAAAACAATTCGGGATTCGAACCTGGGTCCTTGGGATTTGAAAGTGGACACACTAGCGACTTGACCAAGGCCCCATTCACTTTCTTTCACTTTTCTGGATGTAATTAATTCCATGAATCTATGGGACACGTTATTCTTTCCGTACCATTATTTTGCTTAATAGTCTAGCAATTTATAGACGTATTTTTTCCCGAAAAATGTTCAGATGTCTTTGTAAAATAAATCATTTGGTAAACATTGATATCCAGATTAAATCATACTAGTCGCAATTGTATTGTT
This sequence comes from Hylaeus anthracinus, assembly GCF_026225885.1. NCBI lineage: Eukaryota > Metazoa > Arthropoda > Insecta > Hymenoptera > Colletidae > Hylaeus > Hylaeus anthracinus. The sequence goes on along the minus strand of NW_026534333.1, from coordinate 8,370,385 downwards.
TGGGAACTGCTCCCGACGGTTTTTTATTTGCGCCAGACAGACGCTATCTGCAGACAAATTTAAAGCCAGAATCGAGAACAAAAATACTTGTTTATCTGTTATGCTAGTGCTCGACTGACCCGGTTATCTGAACTTGGCAAACACATGAACAAATTTGCGTACCTTTCCAGTAAACAAAAGCCTATTGTATTTGTATGCATTAGAAGTTATGCATGCAAATTGAGATTTTCCCACTTCGATATCGATATAAATAAATGAATAAAAAATTCATAAGTATCTTGTAATAAATCAATTTTGTCGTGTTACTACAAGTTGTGTATACTAAATTACACTATCAAACTATCAATTTAGATGTCGTAGCATAAGTCTCATTGAACATCATTTTTATTCTGACAAACATTTCCCAAAACGTATAGTATAAAATTTATCCATCTCGGGAAGAAGCCACAATTTTTTTCTCTCTATAACTATTAATCGAAATTTCATGTTACAAGCCTCATTGTAAATCATTTTAATCCTGAATATTGATTTTCCAGTAGTCGTGGCATTCGCTTGGCCTTGCAGGCCAGGATGAGTAATTAATCGAAGAATGCCAGAGCAATTAACAGCTATTATCGCTGGAGAACGATCTTCTCAGCCGTTTAAGTGACGTCAGTATCCGCGTTTTATTGTTTACCGCAAGGATCACGGACCCGAATGATCTTACCACGCGACCTTCACCCGAAGAAACGAGTTCCTCCGTTGATCGAGGCTTTTACGCGCAACGTTACGAAATCGCGGTTGGGGAGACGATTTCTACGCCAGCGGCGATAGGCAGGACTGTGTTAAACCTCCGTGGGCCCTGCTCACTTAGTGCCACCCCTTCGTTTCCCCCCGATATAATTTTTAAAAAGAAATTAAGACGTTGTATCGACAGTGGGAATAAAATAAAAATCTTCAAATTGTTAAAATCTTATATAGAACTTTGTTCATCGTCTAATAAAATTCTGTCCATTGAGTGCCGTTATTTACATTATAAACAGCATCGCGCAGAGCACTGCTAACCTGGATATTATGCACGGTGAAAGAGCTCCAACATAATCTATGGAATCATTTCAATGTCGATACAACTTGTATGCAAATAGTCGAGGAAGAATAATAATAAGCGAAGGACATGTGTGTTTGCAAAAAATATGACCTTTCGATGAATAACTGGTTAATTATACAATTATCAATCTGGAACATTTGAAGAAAAAGTAAACTGTTAAGATAACTTTTAAGAGAAATGAATATTGTATTTTCTAAAACTATGTTTAAATTAGTCTAATTATATCGTAACGATTAATAATTAATACGATGGCCCAATATATTTGATCACTAATGTATATTCCAAGTCTCTGGAAAATCCATTAGATATTGACTTAGTAATTGCCGCAAAGTAAGTGACAACACTAATATATAATACATACGTAAGACAATACTGCCTAAGTGATTATAAAAAGCGTATGGTATTCTAAGTAAGCACATGTTTACTCGTGCGTTGAAATAAATAGACGGTACACTCATGCAAACCAAAACGATATATATCAACATTTATTGCAAACGAAGATAACATTTGTTATTAAAATATTACTATTATTCTTGTATCTATTGACACTTTTTTTATTCCTTTGACACGTGTGATGCAGTTTGCTCTTGGTTTTTTTTTAACACTTTGTATGCACGAGTCGCTTAACCTCGCGACCTAAAACGACTCGTAAACCTTAAGTTTTGTGCAAACGTAGTAAACAAAAAATTTCATGACCATGAGCTTGGGTCATGTACTATGATAACTAGTGTCTCATCACTTTACTTTCTTATCAAAACTAACCCATGGATACCTTTCTCAATATTATTATTTGAATATTTTTATTCAAATACCATTAATCGAATATTATTATTCGAATGTTATTATTTGAATAATAAAATTCGAGTAGTCTCATTAAGAATTGTTACGCAATTCTAGCTAACTAATCGATACAGAGAGTCCGTTTCTCTTTCAATTTTTTGTCCAAAGATCAACGACAAACGTAGAACATGCTCGAAGGACTTTTTAAATTCACGAAAGGGAGAGCCACATGGCCAGAATGCAACTAAGAAACAAACCAGGTGAAATAACTCTCATCTCTTTCTTACCATTCTAACGCACAGTGTATCAAAATGACAAAATCCAAGACGAAAATCATAATTCATGGAGATCAAACTATTGAAATTTGTACGCAGAACGTGAAATTATCAAACTTTATCAAATAGTTTACTGTTCTCCGATTCCATATCATAAATTTGCAAAAGCCTCTTTAATCCGGAATCAAACTACAAATAAATGTTCAAAACTGTGTCCTTAATTTGAATAATTATATAAATAAATGAAGTAAAAAGAAATTGTGTTACTTCATACAGATTTATCGCCCGAAACCCAAATATTAATTAAACCAGAATTGTTAATTGCGAATCTGGATTCCAAAGGGAAATTTTCAAAAATTTCTCTAAGCTAAAAATTGCAACCTCGTACGGATAAACGGTAACCGCGTTGATAATAGAAACCTCGTTGAGCGTCGACGCGTTTAGGATTCCTTTTATATTCGTGTCAAGGATATCGCGAGGATAACGGGAGTCCTTTGTGATTCGCACTTGGAAATGCTCGGATAGAGACGACGCGTGTTCTCTGTTCTATCGTGCTTCCAGTCTTGATCTTTCGGCGTGGTATTCCGTAGAGGCGGTTCAATGAAAGTGATTTCGACGGAAGTACCGCGCACGGAGACGCTTGAAAGGTCTCTGATTACTGCGAAACTGCTGCAGAGGGATCTTCGAATCTCTGTTTATGAAAGCAAAATACGGAGAGATCCCCCGGATCTCTGCGCAGACGGAAATGGGATACGCCATCAAATGGTATACACAGATCTCGATGAATCCTTGGATGACTTCTGATGAGTTTGATTTCTGCAAGGGCTCGAGATTGGGGCTGAGACTGTTCTCTGGATAATAGTATTTACGTATTTCAGTACAATTATTCAAGAATGAAGTACTGTTCAATTAGAATTGTTCGAATATTCAATACTACTCAAGTATCACTATTTCAATATTTAAAACAACTCGAAAGTTACTATTCGAACATACGATGCTATTCGAGTATCATGAGTATTCAATACTATTCGAATACCATTACCTCGATATCGCTACTCTAATACTGGAGTACTATCATTTCAACGTCCTTACAATTATTTTTGTAAATTTCAATGGAAGTATCGTCGTACACGTGTGTGAGGGCATTTCTAATTATTACGAAACTGTAGAAAGGCAATCCCTATAGCTCTGTGTATTGAAATAAAATACCCTGGCCCTTGGATCTCTGATTGGACGAAGCTGTAATATGACACGAGATACTGAATGAAATTCTGGATTAATTAATGCGATCTGCGTTTGCTTTTATTCGTTCATGCATATGTTCGTGAAAATGATTCCGACGGGATTACTGTATATAGAGATGATTGGATTTCTGATTACGAAACTAGAACACGAAAATAAACTTCAGGGACTGTTAAATTTTTTCTTCAATAAAAATGTATTGTGACATTAAATAATGGATAAAATTCTGAATTAATGCAAGCTCTAGTTCGTTTTCCTCGTTTTGAACATTTTATTTTATTTGTTTATTGCATCACGGTCTCATTTTTATTGTCTTGAACGTATTCATGTTTAGTATAAAGTATTCAAGTAATGATATTCGAATAATGAATACTTGTGTGTTCGAACAGAGATATTAAAGTACTCGAGTAATCAAGTATTCTAACAACGATATTTAAATCCTGAACTATTCAAACAAAGATATTCGACTACTTGAATATTCGAAGTTGGGTTATTTATAACAACCCCTAGTTAGTTATTAAATATTACGAGTTCTTCGTAGCATTCGAATTCTCGCCAGGTATTCGAATACAGCATCACGAGTTAGCGAACCGACGAGGGTGTTTTATCCTCACGCGAAATAATTCCATCGTTCCGAAGGGCTTTCATCCCTTTATTTGTTCGACGAATAATATTACCGCGACCACACGAGCGTTTGGTAAATTTGACGAGGGTGTAGTGCCTTACTAGCTTAACCATTTTAACCCACTGTATATCTATCTGTGTGAGTGTGTGTATGTGTTTGGTTTTTTTTCGCTTCTTCTGTTGATAAAGCTGTTCCCCGCATTCCGCAGCCTCTGATCTCAAACGGAACAAACTCGCTGCGGAAACGGATAAATCGCGGTTATTCGATTAGGTTGACTTAAGCGAAGCTTTCCTCTGCTTCACGTTTCCTTGCGCGCGGTCGAATCCTCGACGAAGAAGAGGATCGATTTTCGTCGCTTCATTGAACATCTAATCGCGGGGGTAATGAGTGCGAACGTTATACAGGGTGGACCAGTAACAATAACCGTATCGGACGGCATGCTTGCTTTGGCCATTTCAATGCCGTTATCCGAATACTGCTGTTTAAATGTTAGTATTCTAATATCGTTATCTTATTTATTAAAACAGACAAGAATAGTGCAGCATAGTGAAATAATCATTTAGTACCCGCATAGTGAACTATTTAAAACAGAATATTTGAAACATTCGCTTACTTTTAGCGATTGAAAAAAATGCATCAAAAGGAAGCAAGAATTTTCTTTTATGGTCAAGAATAGGCAATACTTTTATTAATCATATATTATAGATACTACATATAGAAAAATGTAAAATTCAGTTGTATTGCAGAATAAAGATGTATTATTATTATATTATTATTGGTCCATCACGTATACGTAATTTGTAACGCTGTATAGAAATGAAATGAACGGAACGACACACACTTCAGTTTCACAGTACACGTATAATAAGAGACACGGGATGATAATGTTTGGCGACAGAGCTCCAGTGGCTAGAATCGCGGTCCCTGAGTTCGTTGCAAGTATAGTAAACGCAGTGCCGAGGTGCAGAAATGATCGTCTGAAGTTCGATAAACATTGTTTTCAATTGCTCCTTTCCTTTTTTGAGACGCAGGTAGTTTGAAAGTTTGTCTTTTTCAGTGCTGGAGGGATGAGATAGGAAACGTGACAAAGACATAGGAGGTGGAGGAAAGCAACTCTCTCTCGAATTCTTTCGTTTTGAAAGATAGAGCAGTTTGCATTTTCTGGAGATGGAGCGAAGACAATCTGCTGAGATATTATTTAAACGTTATTCGTAAGGATCAAAGGAAACAATGTCTACACGTTTTCAATTGTTAATATATACAAATATTGTAATATATCTCTCTTGTCGAGAACACCGTGACAATAATCCGATTTATTCCAATGAACGATCAATTGTGAACCCAAAACGACACATGCGAGAAATGTTAACATCTGCTGCTCTCTTACCTGTGAACGACGTTGGCCAGCAGGTCATTGTGCCGCAATCTGTAATCAACGTCCACCTTTTGATAGTTAACGGTCAGGGTTCCCGCTATGATACAGCGCTTGTACTCATCCACCGGATGCGCGCGGAACTCTCGTGCAAAAACCTCGAGGATCTTCTCGCCCACCCATCTCCCTTTCGTGAATGTGGTGAAGGTGAAGTAGTAAGGGTACACTTTTCTGAGTCCTGTAACAAAGAACCGTTCGATATTAGATCAGTCAATGGAACCCCTCTACAATCTTTCAAATTACGAGCGCTCGTCGTGTATCCGCGACAAATTTCGAAACCTTACCTGTTAACTTGAGACACTCTACAATCGGCTCCACTGGCACGGCGGGAGTTGAAATTCTCACAATTTCCAGCGAAACAACAGGTGCAACGAGAATTTGCACGTGCGACGATAAATCGCCGCGCGAAGGACACACAGCGACCGTTTACGTAAGCAAAAAGATGATAAGAACGGGTGACCATCCAACTTCTGTCGTCCATTAATCCCGTTATTATAATCTTTAAATAGTGTCGCGATTGTTTCGTAATTAATTACAAATTGGCACGAAGTCCGCGCCAACGCTCCCGACCGAAAATAAACCGCGTCGAAATCGCGCCAATCGTCGTAAATCACGATAAATCCAGCTAGCGGGCGTTAAACGACGACTAACGAGCGATTATCTAGCGAGGAAATTTTCGATTTGTTCAACATTTTGGCCGAGTGTCAACCATCGAGGCCTTTGCTGGACTTTCGTGGACCCTTTTGGATTGCAATAACGAGGAACTTCGCGATTTTCGTTCAAAGTCACCTGAACGTGATTTCTTCTATTAACTACTGTATATAGTAATAAAGAGTATGTGTTCGCAACAGAAAAGACTTTGGAATACCAGAAACAAGGGATTAATTTTAATTTGTAATACACAATTTCATACATTCACGCGATGAATAGTATCCTCTGTTTGCATTACGTTGCTTTTACGTCCTTTTACTACTCAGATCTCAATCTTGCAAATTTAATGGACATGAATTTACGAATTTACGAAAGCTAGAAATAAAGGGAAGTTACATTGAAAATTGATCCCTGTACCTACACGCAGAATGTAATATATCGCAAAGTAATGAGAATCCAGCTGTTTTCGAATGTCGAATAATGTTCAATTTATTTAATTAATTTATATGTAAATTCGTAGGAAGACTAAATTGAAAATGTAAATTCCGAGCGAGGAAGAATTCCATTAACGTACAAAGAGAAATTTAATTCTCAGTACTAATTGTTCATTATTAACGGCATACTTTTGTCACGAAACACGTCAAATTGTAACACAGAATCCTAGTATAAGTCGTCTAAATTAATTCTACTTTGAACATAATTAATTCCTCTTTTAATACCGGCGGAAAGCAAAGACGAAGCTTTCACTGGAGTAATATTTCATCAAGGGATTGTCGATAGCATCGTTTAAAATTGTCGAGCTCCCTTTGTCTTTCGACTTCATCGTAAATAATTCCGTAAATTGCAAAAGTAATATCTAGAACGATATATCGCACGTTCGACCGACAAAACAAAATCGTTCGACTTAATTCGCTTTATCGTTCACGGTCGATGAAGCATAAAAGATTCCGAATGCCGCGATGAATCAACTCCTCTTCCGTTGCAACGTGTAAACATCGATCAGTTTTCAGCAGAAATGTTGGCCCTTCTTTCGTAAATAGGAAGTTCCAATACCCAAATCTCGTAAACAAGAAATTTACACTTTTCTCTTCGTCGAGAGAAAATTTTATTTGATTTTGTGATTTGAAAAAATTTGTTTCGCAAATAACTTCCACTTCGATACCAGCCTCTGTCTCAACAACAAAAATATTCGTTGGCAAATCTAATCCAGTGATGAAAAACGTGTATATCTATCCCTGTTTCAACAACAAGAATGTTTTACGACTCTGCTTCATCACGAATCGGTGGCGATCGTTTTAATGCCCTAGTTCGTCCTTAACGGGTAAAAGAGGGCCGTCATGTGTTGAAAGAAGCCAAAAATGCCGCGACTCCTCCGCCCTGATAACCACAGGTCTCTTACGCGGAAGCGAAGAAAAGAAGAAGATCCGACGATTTCGAAGAAACTGGAAGCGTTTTTGAGGTTTCCCTAACGATTCGTGCGCGACTGACTTTCCTTCGCCATCCTCCCAGGGACTGTCACGCGATAATTAATTCGACTTTTCGGGACGATCGTCTCCGTCTTTCTTTCATCCTACTGCATTCCGCCACGAAATTCGTCGTTGTCGAATTGGGAAGAAACTTTAAAGTCAGATATATTTATTATATAAACGATGGAGGGGAAGAAGCGACGAACGAACGTCGTAAAAGAAAAGACGACAAGAAATCAAAACAAAATCGATTTCCCACGAATTGGTCGCAGCGAGCAGTGAAAAAGGCCAGCGAAGATGGACTCGTCGAAACTTTAACGACGATCAAAGGTGATATTACAAAGAGTTGTGCGAACGACGTGGAATCGCTCGACTCCATTTTCGCAATTAAAATCATTTTAATTAAACACCCGGACAGCTTCGATCGGCCCGCCGAACCGGAAGGGGCGAGCAGACCGCGGATGAAAGGAGAGTGGGCTTCTCCTTTTCAGCGGCTCGCCGAAGAAAGAGATTACCTAGCAATTTATGGAGCGGCTCGAAGTGGGTGTGTCATCGAAACGAGCGCGTCCGCTTGTTCTTTAAAGCGTGAAAAAGGGAATTTTCTATTCTCCCTGGGTGAAGCTCGTCCCCTCCGCGACGCTTTTTAATTAATTGAAACACGGTCACCAGCATTGCTGGATCGCTATTAACCGATATCAAGATATAATAAATTATGAAATCGATTTACTTTCAGCTATAACCGGTATATTCGAAAGGTAATAAATTAAATCTATGATTAACAAGTAGAGTACAAGGCCTTTGATTCAACTGAAACATTGCGTGATAGTAGGTTTAGACATTCCGATTACGAAAATATAGTAATTATAGGAGTAGAAGCTTAATAATTTTTGTTCATTTATGATCGAAGTTTCATTACTAATAATTATCATTTTTCTCCGACGATAGAAATTCACGCAACATGTCAACTACTATCTGTACGAAAATTTCCTTGAAGAGAATTTCCTTGCCTTTCATTTTGGTCATAACATAAAAAACATAAAAGTCATAAAAAATTTGCACGTATTACGTGCCAATGAAACGAAAGAAACTTTTGGGAAAATTTAATACTTTCTGCATTCAGGTACAGGCACAGTGTTAGGAATGACTTATTTACAACTAAAGTATAACCTCGAAAGCCATTGGCGTAGGAGTATGGACGCAGCTGAGTTTTAGAGGTTAAAGTATGCTGTTAAAGAAAAGAAAAGGCATTCGCAAAATGGCAGAAAAATTGTCTACGGGAGCAAGGATCTAATTTGTCGCATTCAATCGATACAAGAGAGGATAAGGAAGAAGACTACCGGAAGGGGAGACGAGAAAATCGACGGGAGGCGGATTGAACAAGCAAGGAGCGGAGAAAAGCGAAGGAAAAGGCGACTAGGGATTCCTCGAAATTCCATGGCAATCGTCCATGGAATTGCAGCGATCTGTGCAACCAAGAATTACCCGTGAAAACCAATCGGGTGCCTTTAGTCGATCGTTCGATCGAGGATTCCTGTTGAATTAAAAGGAAATCCTAACTACAAATTTGGCCAGTTTAAGGAAAATCTGTGAGTTTGCAAAGAAACGGAAGTGGATGATTACGAATACTGTAAGAAGAAGAAAAAGAAGAAGAAACTTATTTAGATTTATGCTCACCATCCCTTTGACATTTCTTTTCTCAAATTCAGCGAATTAGTACTCGTTACAACCTGTCTAAAATCCTCACGAAGATATCGTCTGCATTAATTACATCTCGTTCCGTTACGCTGGGACAAAGACCTCAAAGATAAAATAAGAGATAAATAAAAAAAAGGCGTGTACCAATTAGGGTGGCGTTCCTCGCGTGTGATAATTTCGGCGTCGAGGGCAACGCAAGAATGCGAGCAAATCGAGAGGGAGAGAGCTCGTGCCCAACGGGAACAATAGAGCAGACAGAGAACGAGACGAAAGAATGGGACGGGACGGATCGAAGAAATCGCGAGCGCGATTCCACCCCGCTAAGAGGCACGGGAGGGACACTTCTTAGCGGGAATAAAGCGTCAGCGGAGTGGTGGGGGAAGCTGCGCGACGCGAAGAAAGGGAGGCTTAGAGGGGACCAGAAACGCTCTCCACGTGGATCTGGATTACGCGGCGAGTGTGAAACGTGCCAAGAGGCGCGAAACCAACGACGAAGCGGAGTGGAGGGGATTCCGAAGGTTCTTCAAGAGATCGTCGGAAGGTACACCCCCAACGGAAGGCGGTGTGCAAAGGGAGGGAGGAAGTAGAAGAAGAGATCGTCGAGTAGACAATGCGTCGTCCTACGCGACGCGAGTTAAGCCTCCTCCGGAAACTTCGCCAGTTTCCTCGAGAAGGAGGAGCAGAGGAAGCGCTTTTCGTCCATCCGACTGTTCGGGAGACGTTTAAGCCTCGTTTTGGGTGGATTTTTGGCTGAAGAAATTCCATGGTAAACAAGCAAATGTGAGGATCGCGCGTGTGTGCACATCTTTCGATTTTGTTTTTTGTAGGTCATCCGGTAGAGCATCGATAACATTTGGAATCTTTCTGGTTTCTAAACAAATTTTTCATTATAAATATATACGTGTTCGAAGTTTATTCACGTATACGCGCGTAATGAAAGATTTATTTAGATGCAAATGGGTCAAGAGCAACCAAGTTCGATGAATTTTTTGTAATACATACGCCTGTTTACAGAAATATACGAGTCCCTCGTGACTCGAGTGGAGCATCCTTGGGAAACTTCGCCAGTTTCCTCGTGGAGGTGAGGAAGGGCTTTTCCTCCTGATCGACGCCAAAGGAGGTCTGGGGACGATTTTCCTGACGCTGGAACGAGCCTCCGTGCTCTCGCGAAATTCATTACTTGCGGCACGGGATTGGGGGGGGGGGGGGGGGAGTTGAGATCCTTCACAGCCGACTGTTGCGGCGAAACTGTTATTAATCGACGTGATTCCAGCCGGCACACGCCACAGTTTTCGTTCGACGCTGTTCCCGTGTATATTTCCCATCGTGGGATTCGGTGTTTTATGGGATCGTTTCGTTGGACGTATGCTCGTGGCCACGTTGGTCGAGGATACTTTGCGGAACCCTGTCGACGAGTAATTGAAACTCGAATAATCTGTATTGTTACTGGATAGTTTATTCCCCCATCAGGCATCAAAAATAGCTCGGGCTTCAGAAAATATTTCTGTACTTCCATTTATTTATACCCGAACCTCTTTGTTCACCTATACAATTTTCTTGTGAATTATATTCTTTGTGTAAATTAATAATAATCCAAAAATGTTCCACCACAATGCTCGCCAAAATCAATTATGAAAGAATACGTTTATGCTCTAGCAGCAACCAAATCTTACAATTTTCATTCTAATTCGGTCGTTGCGTTAACAAACTTTCCGTCGTGCCAGGTCCCATTCCCTGCATAGTGTTTTCAAACTCCAATTCAGTATCCGCCGAATAACAATTTGCCAAATTCCCATGCGATTAAAAACGACCCCAAGCGCCGAGACACGCTTGTCGTTTAAATTTTCATCGCTCCACCATCGCACGTCCGTAATTCACACCGATACCGCAACTGAATGGTATAGTTCAGTGTTCCTCAAACTTCCTATTCCAAAGAATCCCCTGAATGATGGACAATTTTGTACGGACCCGTCATGGTAGAATTAAACTATTATCTCTTCATATTATCAATTATAACGGGCTCTGTAAATTTCGATATATTTATCTAAATTTGTTCGTTATTTTGAAAAGTCTGAGGATTCCTGTTTGAGAAACACTGAGCATCGTCAATGAAATATGCCTGACAATGTGTAACCAGTTCCATACACTTAACCACACGAGCAACCCCCACGGCATTGTTTCGTTTTCAACCTTCCTCTCCGCCCCTATCTGCCCTTACTCCGTGGCGAATCCCTGAATTATGCATCGCCGACCTCCGATCCAAAAATCGCACAAAGCGATCCACAGTGGCAGAGCGGATTCCGAACGATTTGTGGGAAACTTTCCGCCAAGGAATTCCACCACCCTCTATCGATGAGATACGAGAACAAAACCGAGCAGGAGGAACAGGAAGGTTAGCGAGGGGACGGGAGGGACACCAACGAGGACAATTACCGCTCTGTGATCGTCGGATCGTGGTATCGCGGACGGATGCAGTGGCTCAGCAATTACTGCTCGCAGGGGCTGTTTGAGCTACGGTGAATTTTCATGGGAGTTTGTTACGTGGCTGCACGAGAGAATCCCTTTGGGATTCCAATGTATCGGATGTAGACGCGATAACGCAAATTTGGAACTTTTTGATTGCTTCGCGGCGAGAAATATCGTTTGACGGAGGATAGAGACTCTTATTGGTTTCCTTTTGCGATGAAATAGATAACTATCCGCTTTCAAGTAGTGTCATTCAAATTGATACTTGTGGTGATTTGTATAAAGATTAATCTTACCCCCCTCGGTGTCATTTTTATTTTTAGCCTGGTTTCGATACACTCACTAATTCAAAATCTCATTAAATTTAAATTCTAATGCATTGCACATAATTTACATTTGCGTTATACCTGCAAAATTGACATCGATAATAATCTAATCATCGGAATTTCAATCGTCCATCGGTTCATGTTTATTCGAGACCTGTAACATTCATCGGACATTTCGACTGGTATTTCCCAAGCGCAAATTTCTAATTTAATTTTTTAATTTAAGTTTCAGCTACTTTTATTCGACAATATTGTCCATACGCATAATTCATGGACACCCTTATCGAACGTTTTAATTGTTGATCGATAACGTCGCAGCAAGATGTACGCCATCAGGGACAACAAAGACTGGAGTATCTGGGAGTGGAATGCACACCTCTGAAGCAGGTATGCAATTAACACCCTTACATCCGAGACATTGTTAACACGCCTATCCTGATTACTTCGGCATGATAAATGACGAGACATATGAAGCGTCGTCGCGCGTCACGCGCCGAACTATTTCAATTTACGTGTGGAAATTTGCCGCAAAACAATTTGAAACAATTTTGCATCTGGGAAACGCCAATCGAAACGTCCAATGAATGTTACAGGTCTCGAATAAACATGAACTGGTGGACGATTGAAATTCCGATGATTAGATTATTATCGATGTCAATTTTGCTGGTGTAATGCAAATGTAAATTATGTACATTGCATTAGAATTTAAATTTAATGAGATTTTGAATTAGTGAGCGTATCGAAACATTACAGTAAAATAACACCGAGGAGAGTAAGGATTAATCTATGTAGTATTTGGAGGAAAAAGAATGCAAAGAACTTGTTGCAATCACAGGTAAGGGAGACTTTACAAATTTATGTTTTTCCAATTCATCTCACTTAGTAAATACATCCACTTATGTTATTATTATACTGCGGATTTGATGCGTTTATGATGTAAAATAATATAATAAATACAAACTAGACACAACCAAAAAGTGTGTGCACTATCGCAAAATGAAATAATATTATTATATTTATTTTAGAATACATTTAACATACTTTATGAATATCTTTTACGTGTTTCTCACATAACTGTACGTCATAAATACATAAAACCGTCAGTCTAGTTACTGTAAATAACTATGTACCGAGTGGTGCTACAAATTTAATCGAAACTGTATTTATACAATTCACGAAGACTCGGAGTATTAAAAATATACGTTTCATAACCTACATTTCAATTAATTACAATTATTATTTATCAATTATTCTAATTCAGGAGTTGGACAAACCAGTTTCACCTGACATTTCTAACGAAATTCTGCGCTAAATAAGTCATGCTTCTCGACCATTCAACACTTCCAGATATCAATTATGTACGAACCGTATTCCAGGTATAGGTTATCAGTGATCAATTCGCGGTATTCGTCGATCGAATCCGAAACGGGTGCGTGCGATCGTCTCGATTTCTTCCACTCCGTTCACGCAAATGGCCAGACATGCTTTACGATTTCTAACGAACCCCACTGCTCGGCCGCTGCGTTGGGAATTTTATTCCCTATCGATCGTCGACGCTCCCACGTCCCATAAAGAAAAAAGTATTACCCTCACGGGGGAAAAAATTACTCGACCCGTTTTCTTCCCTGCACTCCTCCTCTTTTTGTTTCGTTTCCATGGCCAGTCCATCTGTGTCTTTTAAAAATTAACTTTTATCGCAGCTCGTCGCTCGTCGCCAAAGGAACCGCGAAATATATTCCAAGAACTCGAGAATTTCAAGCGGCAACGTAACTTTTATCCTTCGAACAGCGTCCCTGAAAAGGACCAAGAGTCGCTGGACACTCCCTACTCTAGTTAGAATTTTTTAACAGCGACCTGCCTCCTCATCAATTTTTTAACCGTAGTCCTGGCAGTGAAGAGGCGAAGCACCAAAGTTTATTGTTTATTAAAATAGCTCCGGTGATTACTTTCAATTTAGCTGGCGAGGTTGTCGACTGAAGTTCGAAAGTCCTTTGAGACGATCTCCTTTCGGTAAGTCAAGATGAAAATGTTTGATGTAGTATTATGAACGTCATTACAGAGTAATATACTGTAAGTGGCCTAACATTTTTGCCCAGTACTTTATGTTAGAATGAAATTTGAAAAACCTTGTTTCAGCAATTTTCTACAATAATGATGTAAGCAACAAAAATTAGGGAAAGAATTAATGCCTTTCCTGGAAGTATAAATACGTGTCTGACTACGAACGGTCGTCTCCATTTTCTACTAAAGAAATACTGTTTGCCTTCTTTTATCGGGTTTAATTATTCTCTCCCTTGTTGTCCCACAGGTGGATTATTTATTCTGTCACCAATCGGTGCTCATTTAACATTGCATTTCACAATCGTAGGGGCGCAGCGTACCACTATAAACAGGCGTGTGTTTGCGAAGTGGAAGGAGGGCTGCGTTCAAACCCTATCGAAACGCCATCGCGGGCAAACCGATATCTTCTAAAACAAACTTGAGGGAACTCTTGGTACACTCGTGAGCACCACCGAGCCCAGTAATAAGTTTGATCCGTCGTAAAACTTTGTGCTTTCAGATGAACAGGTACTCGCGAGACTAGTCCATAAACGAGGCGAATTCAAGTGCACTTTTATTCTCGGGGCATTACTTACAAGAGAGCACTGCCAACAGTCAGACGCCTTTGAAATTCTATTAATAAGGAAGCTCGAACTTGTAAATATAAAGAAGGCGATTAGAGGCTTTTACGTGGGCAAATTATTTGTTTAATAAACTTTCAGTTTATTATCATTAAAAGTAAATGAAATAAAATTGAAATTAGGACTTTAGGATGACATTAAAATTGATATGAAATTAATTTTATGATGATGTATACTAATTTGCAAACAGAAGGCTACAGGGGAAGTTCAGAATTTTTATTATTTATTTAAATATTTAATTATTTAAATTTTATCATATTTGCGTCTACTACCAAATTCGAATAAATGATGAATACCAAAATAAATTGCGCAAACTTAAATAAGTGGTTAATGCTGAAACACTAATTAGTTCATGCGAGATGTGAAATACTAATTTCACTGCGTGTTCTTCTCGAGAAATTTTACTCCAAGGAGAAGCATTCATCATTCTAATTTTAACCTACGAGGAAGGTATCATTGCTATGGTAATTTTCCGCGTTTCTCTTTTATGCGGAGTTTATCGTACGAGTAACATATTTTACACTTTTTTCACAATTTTCGGAGGATTCTTGAATACAAGTATGTCTAGAAATTACCTATTAAAGGAGAAAGTAATATACTCCAAACAAAGATAAGGTCTGTTCAGCTACGGACTAATATCACTTAACGGCCTAACTCCCAAGTAGTGCAAGTCAACGTATGGTCAGACGAGACTGTCATAATAAAACTGATCACATTCTTATGTAAAATTTTGTTTGTTACAATAAATAGTAATAATTTGTGTCGAAAAGTTTATATACTAATTTTCTTGACGATACCCTTGAATATTAAATATTTATTACAAGATACTCTACTGTATTTTATTTCTTTTTTTAATACTGACAAGGGCAAAGTACACTTAATTTGCTTTACATTTTTACAAATTCAGGCTTATCTGGGTGTTAACAACAA
Organism: Hylaeus anthracinus; assembly: GCF_026225885.1. Classification (NCBI taxonomy): domain Eukaryota; kingdom Metazoa; phylum Arthropoda; class Insecta; order Hymenoptera; family Colletidae; genus Hylaeus; species Hylaeus anthracinus. The sequence continues at coordinate 8,354,729 of NW_026534333.1, read as the reverse complement.
TTATAAATTACAATGGCGCATCGATCGCACGGCTGTCCCTTGTTAACTGACGTTAAATAATACCTGGCAAGATATCGCATTTCGCATTGTGAAAAATATTTCTTTATTTTCGCGTATAACGACACTTCAAAAGCTACAATTTATTACGGGCAGGCATTTCCCACGCTCGAATACCAAACTAAAGCGACCCACTGAATACGATGAAATTTAAACAAATGCGTTACTGCAGACGAGGTGCAAATTGCACAAACCCGTCCGTGCGAGTAACGTTTATTCAAATTACGTGGACACGCGAAAAGAAAATAAAACGAGGACTAGTTTCCGTCTGCCAATCGGCTTAACCAAGTAAAAAAATGGGAACAGGCCAAACGTGCTATTTATTAATCGTTACCGTCTAGGGACATTTACAGTCAGTCCCATAAGTATTCGTACCCTCGATGTCTATTGAAGAAAGTCTAAATTAAATGATAGGCTTCGTATTTCCAAATAAATTTTTCATCATAAATATATACACGTGTAAAGTTTATTCGTGTATGTAAATTTCCACTATAAATATATACATGCGTAATGTTTATTCGTGTACATATTTATAATAAAAAATGTATTTGGAAACATGAAACCTATCATTTAATTTAGACTTTCTTCGATAGAAAAGAGCCCATCGATACTTATGAGACCGACTGTAGGTCTGCTGATTAAATTCAAGACGAGAAATATATCGAAAATTTATACTTTTCCATAAATTCGATGAAAAAATTAATTTTTTTAGAAGGGAACCAGTGTTCTTTCTTTTCATGAATTGAATACTTAAATGTCATTCACAATAGCTTTCTATAACTTTGTATAAATATTTATACATCATCCGCAAAATCATATACAGAGCCGTATAAATTGGTTGGTTCTTTGTTTATTGATTATAAGGGTGCTTTTCAAGCATTCAAGTATGCTACCTCTAATGTTAGGACGCTCTTACCTTCACATTGTCGCGTGGTTTGAGTGAGCCTTTTTATCATTATATTCATTACATTTTTGCTTTATATTATTTTGCATTTGCTTAAATACTTCTTTCTGTTCTTTTCTGTATGTTTTGGTCTGTTGGCCATCCTATAGCTCGGGCACCTCGGGATCGCTAGACCCATACTGTAGCTACAATAATGCATAGCTACGGCCCCTGAGGTTCGTTTTAATTATTACAACCTGTGTTCTCGAAAATTATGGGTGATATCGATACAATTTTAAGATTGAAAATCTTTTTATTTTCGAATTTCTGGGAAAACAACTTGTAATAATTTAGGCGGCTTCCTTCGTATATTTCGCCATAAAGGAGTATTAGTTTCCCCAATGGTCTATAAATATTTTTAAATTTATTACTCAAACACTGCTCGTAATAGCCAGTCATAACTCTGCATATTTATTTTTCAGGTCGTTTGTCCACGAGGGATCGACGAAAATCGGTAAAACAGTCAGGTATCATTAATATCCTCGCGTCTTATCGTCGAACCAGGTTGGAAGAGTCCAGGACGAAGGCACGTTTTCGCAGCGTATCATTACTAGCAGTAGGACACTAAATCGCCCAGCGGTATTTGCCCCCCTCGGGCGTCTTGTACGCCCTGTGCCATCTCTAATCTTATCTTCCCACGAATTATACACGGCAGACAGAAGCCCACGAATTTACGCGGCTGGATATGGAGATTACGACGGATTCGCGTGAGTTTCGACGATGATCCGCGCGACAGCGTTGTTGTCGCAAGCGAAACTCTCGTTAGCGCGGTAGCGGGTGTCGTGAATTATTTTTATCATCACTGAACGACTTCATTACGCACGCGTTACGCAAATTAGAGTGAAATTTCGAAACAGCAATTTTATGAATCTTGTCCCTTCGTTTCGCTTTCTATGCTCCTATGCGACACGTTTTTCACGTACTTCGATTTGTATACTCTTTTCTCCTCGTTATAATGATTAAAGTGGTTGAAACGAAGATCGAAACAAATGAGAGAGGTGTGGCTAAAATGGCGTCCTAGGTACATAAACTCAATGACGAGAGCGTGTACTGGGTACTAATAGCTTGAGCTTTTTTTGCTCATTTTCCTGGTTCATTGAAAAGCTTAGCCATTATGTCAACGTGAAAGTGTAATTATTTATTTAATTAATTTTGGGCTTATGAACCAGCGATGGACCAGTGCCAAATGATCAAGCTCTGTCTCCTCGTAATAATCACTAGTTATTGAACACTCTGAATACCTATCTCCACCATCATCAGTGTCACAAAGCTAGCCTACTTAAGATCCACTAAAGATCCTACTAAACTCTGCTCTTCCCCCAATTTCAAGGACATTCCGTCTCAAGTCACCTGAACTACTAAAGTCCAACACCATCCCTTCTCCTCAAGAACTCTCTACCGTCCCAATGACAAAGGAAGATTGATCTACAACGAAGGTGCTCATCTAGAAGTATTGGCGCATTTCGAATAATCCCAAAACAGAGAAGGCGAGTCATGAAGACGGCCAAGCACAGAGGCAGGATTCGCAGGACAATTAAATCGATCGTCTGGTAAATCGGAGCTTCATACTGGTCGCATTGAACAGGCGGTTATCTGAGCCACGTTGATGCAACGTTCACGCTGGGGGGGGGGGCGGTTTCATAGGCGAGCGATCAACCCAGGTATTGCTGATACACATGTACACATAGAAGATAGGGGGGTGGAGCTTCTACGTGATTCAAATCTAGATCCGATCCTATCTCGAACCCTAGGAGCCAAGAGTACCCTATTGACCAGAGGTATCCTTGGCTCTCTCTCTCTCTCTCTCTCTCTCTCTCTCTCTCTCTCTCTCTCTCTCTCTCTCCCTCTCTCCCTCCCTTTCAGAGTCTGTCTCTCTCTTTCTTGGCTTTCCTTTTGAACAGACTTCGTCTGGGGAGCCTTCCTCGTGACCTGAAAATAGGAGAAGCTTTCGAGTCAGCAGGTGGCCACAGACCCTCGTATTTTTTGAATGCCCAGACGTTGTTGATCTACCTCGTTCTTTTCTGCGTTGCGCATGGGAGGGCTCCTTCTTCTTTGGGAGCCGCTCGTGGAGCCTTGAGGAAAGAGGATGAAAAGGTATCCTGATGATTCTTAGAGTGCTTTGCCCGATCGAGACGGGAATTGGAGTCTGTTAAAACTGTGTAGAGAATTGAACCGGGACAGCGATGAAACATTAGACAGCTAATTTTAGTCTTCAGGATCTTGGTACTAACTTTCCAGAGATCAAATTTAATCCTGTGTCGATGTAAATTTTGGTGCAAATGTTTTTGAAGAAGACACTTTTGTAGGGCGATATTTTATTATACTTTAATCGATACAAAATTAGTTCGTAATTCTTGAGCTTAGATTAATATTCACATTCATTGATTTCTTCGTCTTTAAAATTGACAGATCATTGATGATGAATTAAAAATTGATCTTCGCTTGATTTCAGATTTTTTAAACCAACGATTAAGTGGAATTTGATTCTCATTCATTGATTTATTAGATTCTTAATTGATGGTCAATTAAAATATTCTTATGACGTCGGATACTGTGTTTTTATTATGCACTTTCAATATGAATCGCCATTCTAGTTTTGTCTGGTTCTTTCCTTGGATTTATTGATCCGCAGGATTCACGAACGGACGGTTCGCTTAATTCGTGGTTTATCTACTCGCACTCAATCTGACTTGAAAACCGTGTCGTTAGTGTATCTTTTTATCTGCCCTGCGGGAAGGATTCGCCACGGCCGTTATTACTTTCTCTGTAACCGGAGTACAATGATGTAGAGAAAAACTCTTTCTTTCGACTGTATTTTGTTATTAAAGTGGAACAAGTGGGTGAGCACCAGCGGGCTGCCACACGTCTGAAAAAAGTGTGACGGGTGGTGTGTGGTCATAGATGTACAGGGTGTCCCGTCAATTGGTCGACATTTTCACCAAGAAATCATTAATTTAACAAACATTTCAAACATTTCCAAACTTATTATTTTCGAAAATGAAGCGTCATATGAAAAAATTTTATTCAACATTTTCGATTCAATTTTTCGCGTAGAATCATCCCCTACTCGCTTGTATCGCCAGTTACGAGACACCCCGTATATCCTATCATTAATATTAATCAATACTCGTTTATCATTTTCTACTATTTCATAGAGCGTTGATCAAGAAAAGAAAAAGCAAATGACAAATAAAAATGTTCGTCACACCCCGTAGACAAAAAACAGACGAATCTCGTCGAATTCAGGTTTCCTGTTCCCCTTTCTTCGTCACTCTTCTCGGTGTTTTTCTTCGTCGATTTTGCGTCGTCAAACGACTCTCGAAGTCCGGAAAAATATTTCTCCTCCGCCTTTCTCGTCCTCCATTCCCCCCACTCCGTTTCCCTTTGCAGTTTTATTGTGCTCTCGGAAACTCCCAGGCTATCGCTGTCGTCGTTACCCGCCGTCTTCATTCGAGAAGTCAAGTCCTCCTCGGGCGACCGGAGACAATCCATTGACTTTGCGGCCAGTTTTCATAGGATGTTCGCTGATTCGTCGACGGCTTTACATTCCGGACGATTTCCCGATTTCTCCCCTTTGACGATCAGCTTGATTCCCCTATGTGGGAAAGCGATTCATCCGGCGAGTTATGGCTCTTCTATCGCAGTGCTTCCCAACCCTTTAGTCTATACTTCGTTTTATATCGTGTTATATCACCGTATCTGTCGCTTTCACCGGTTCCATTAATTTCATCAATTTTGCCAACTTTATCAATTTCATAAATTCTGCCAATTTTATCAATGCCACCATTTCAATTAATTATGTCAATTTTTTCGAGTATACCATTGCATCGATGCTGATAATTTTGTCTATTTTTATAGTATTAACGATTCAATCAATTTCGTAAATTTCACCATCTCTAACCCTTTACCACCATCAATTTATTTTCTTCTTTCATTCGCAATGTTTTTCGACAGCAGTCGCATCACACCTGTTGGGAAGCACTGACTCCACGGGGACGCTGAGTCGCCTCCTCTGTGCTCAATTTCAATGAATCTTCTCTCTCTCTCATGAGCAATTGTCTCTAAACGATCACTCTACGTGAAAGTATCCTTGTTTTCATAGAGTCTGTCGATTGCTTCCCCGTCCTATTTAAATGACAGGAGCTATTTCTCAAAGAGAAGACTTCCGAGCGACAATGAAAAAACATACAGCTGAATCGAGTTAAACTGTGATCTGTACGTGTAACTAACTCGAATGACAATGAATGTATAGAACAACCTAATCAGTAGCACTTCTTGGCAAAATTCACAGGCTCCTCTCTAACCCTAAATACATTTGTACCCAGACTACAATTTATGAGAACAGTCTGTCAAACTACTAAGTCTAAGAACTCAGAAGTTTCAAATCCCTGACGTCTTAAACCCCGCTCCAGAGTACCGCTACCACAAAGAACGTCCCCCAGCCAAAGAAGCCCATCTCACCAAACCTCAAAGTGACCGTGGCATTTGCTAATCTGTGAAAGGTCCACTGCAATCAAGGAGGATCACTTTTGTCGAGTCTCAGATGGTCAGAACTAGAGTAAGCGGACCTGACACTCCCACTTCATCTAATCACGAAATGATAGAAAATATTCAAGGTGTCCCTCGTTCTACGATAGTGAAGATACAGCAGCTTTGTCAATAGCACCGCCTCAGTACGCCCAAATCCTCACCTACCCAGACCACGACCTACGAGAACACTCTATCGAACTACTAAGTCTAAGAACTCAAAAGTCTCAAATCCCTGAAGTTCGAGCTCCTGCTCCAGAGCACCGATGCAACAATTAACGTTCTCCAGCCAAAGTAGCCCTTCTCCCTGAACCTCAAAGTAGCAGCGACGTTCGCTAATCTCCGAGAGATCCACTCCAACCATAAAATCGCGAATTGACAACGGGAACAATGTCGCGGTGAGACCTGCCAAGGGAAGGAGATCGCAGGGGCGTTCGTGTCAGAAGTATCCCGGTAATGGAATGCGTTTCTCGCGTTAAGGCTACGTCCATGGAGTGGGGTGAGGGTAGGTGGATGCAGGGGAGGCACATCGGTGGGCGTGTGTCTTTCGAGTGGCATTAATAGGTCTTTGTTTCGTCGGAGGAGGAACCGAAGGATGCCCCGGCAGCACGTCGTCATCCGCGCGCGAGTCTATTATTCGAATGTGGAGCAGATATCGGTTGTCGATATGCTCGTGGGTCTAAATATTCGATCGATTCCTCTGCCCCCTCGCCCCCTACCAAACCACCGACACCGCGATTCTCGTCTCCCACTCGTTCGCGAAACCTCCTCGACGGCACACTTGCTCCGCGAGACTCGGTCCTTACGTGCTTCGGGCACCACCTTTCCTTTCGACTACGCCAAACCGGTCCTGTTATCGCGACCGCGACTGCAACTTGCAATAATGAACTTCAATGGAATCGATGACTGGCCAACGACTCGAATTTCGTCAACTTCGGGGAGCAATTCAGTGGTGGGTAAGGGGGGTTACTTGATTTCAGCGATAGGTATCCGAGGTAAAGGAAACAAAGACTGTGGGTGGATTTTTTTTTATGAATTTGATCGTAATGTTGAGAATGCATTGGAGGCTGAAGCGTGGTAATGGTTATGATGAGGTTTACCAGGACGCTTTTGAAGCAAAGATCAAATTCGAAAGTATGTATCAACTATGTAGTACATGGAATTTTTAAAAGCGAATTTTCTAGAAATTCTGATATTGAATCGGAGTTTTTCGTTTGAAATGAGACAATTGTTTTTTATTGTTTTTGACGTATAAAATTCTCAAATATATACATGCTGTTTGTTAACAGGTGTGATGCGACACACTGCTGTCGATAAACATTGACAATAAATTGAAGAAACTGATGGAATTAATGAAATTACTCAAATTGAAGCGTTGGTAACATTGATGAAATTGTTAGAGTTGACGTATTTAATGGAATTAATAAAATGGTAAACGTGTTAAAATTGGCCGGATCGATGGGATTGGTGAAATAGATTTTGAAATTAAGTTAAAATTTCATCGATCCTGCCAATTTTAACAAGCTTTCGTCAGTTTTACCAATTTCATCAGTTCCATTAATTTCACAAATATTGCCAACTTCATCGATTCCATCGTCACGTATATGCCACAAAAAATGACGCCTGGAATTTCCTTTGCTGGAATTTTCCGATCCCTGATAATAATTTCCATTGTACGTCACCAAGACGCGTCGAAGGGAGAGTGAGTCGTTTTAATTACGTATCGGCGTTAATTAAAAACCGACGTGTCGATGACTATCCCGCGTCGCTCCATTATTCGGTGCGGTGGATCGATTCAGCTGGTGCGTTGCGGAGCGTTGTCGAGCGGAAACAGATGCTCGCCACGACGCGAGACACGCGCTGGATATTAGAAAGCGAGCCGGTTTAAATTAATATCGCGATGGGAAAGGGCCGCGACGAGCCGATTTATCGAGTGTCGATACGTCCTGTAATTAAAGTACGCCCCCGCGGCGACGTCGTTCTGTGTATCTACGTCGCGGTGAGCACATTATCGACGTCAACCGTGAATCATTTGACGGACAAACGCAGCTGACTGACTCTGAGCTTGGCTCGTTAGCAACATTTATCCCTCGATATCGAAAGCTTACCGAGGAGAGCTCGAAGCGGTTAACGATACGGCTGGTGTAGTTTTTGGGATGCTAGTTGCGTTTGGAGAGAGTTCGTTGTTCCATACAAACTGTTACCTTTACTCGAATTTCAGAATCCAAGATTCGAATTTTATGAACAAATCTGTGGAAGAAGGTAAGGTTCTTAAGGGATAGAGTAAACTGACGATTTTGTAATTTGAAAAAAAAAAATTAAGCAAGACCAAAGGTGGAGACGTAAACAAAGGTGGTGGCATCAGATAAACCACCTTGTGTATTGAAAAATATAGCATTTATTCCACTGCTAGTAAAGTAATAAAATTAATACCATACACACGAACCTGAAAAAACAATTCTGCATTTCTCATTTACTCTGTATGTAGATAATTACGTCATTTGATGAAGAGGGTCTGAATTGCGATAAAAAAAAAAAATTGTACAAAGCTGCAAAGCTCTCAGGGCTATTATACGGATGAATATGAAAAGAAGGAAAAACTCGAGGCCACAGGGTAGGTCGATGAAAGGGAGAACATCGGGAAAAAAGCTTCTTTTGTCTGGCTCTGTCGCGTCCCTTTTTCCCTATTCGATAGCGCTGCCATTGCCACGCGCGCTAACCGCGCCAGCTAACCCGGCCGAAGGTGGAGAATCCTCGTTGGATTATTGCTCGGATCGCGCCCATTCGCGGGATTATCCACGATTACCTCGGAACAGTGCTGGCAAGCCTGCAGTTACCGGTGTAAGATCGACGCGAACGCGGATGAAACGATCAATGGCATTCGCCCATCTTCTTCTCTCTAACCATCCGTTTCGCCCGACACCTTTCCACTGGAAAGTGAAGTCAAATCGAAATGGAAATATGCAACCAGTCACGGAACCACTCGCGTTCCCCGTCTTCGAGTTGTATACGGTTTTTAGACAATTTTTTGTAGGATTCTCATCGATAAATGATGAGCTGAGTGAAACAATTTTATTTACAGTTGTCTCTAGTCAATGTATTAAGTCGCTTGAAAAAGAAATAAAAGGCTTGACTAATAGTCTGGTATCGATAAGATAACACAGATAAAACAACCATTGCTAGCAACGCTGTAAAACAACAATGCTTAGATAAACTATTGAATATTTCTATCTTTCATCACACCGTTTGCAAAAATCAACGAAATAAATTAACATACTCGATACATCCAATTTCTACTACTATATTGTGTTTTTCTTATACTCGATTCTTTCTCAAAAAAAAAATGTGCAGATCAATTAAAATCCTAAATAATATAATTCACATAATTAAGTTTAAGATTAAATATCGAAAACCCGTGTGAAAACGTTAATGCAGTCAAAGTGCGTCGTGGGAGTCATTTGAGCCAGCTTGTTTCTCGGAACAGCGTGCGCGATTAATGGCTCGCGCTCGGATTTATGATCGTTGATTGATCATTGAACGATACCTGGGAGTCGTTCGTTACGCGGTTAATGAGGCGATGGGACACGGGCTTTCGACCTGGGGAATTGAGAAGTCCGATGGGAGGTGGGACACGGTAACCTGATTCGCTGTTAAACGTGCCTGGACCGTTTCGCGGATTTGGCAACGTATCGTGCCAGTGTGGATTTGTTGTGCACTGAACGCAAAAGCTGTTTGCCGATTTATTAACCTCAAATTATGAGTATAATTTTATGGACACCCCACGTTTTGAAACGTAAATTGAAACGAAGTAACGGAATTAGCTGTGGCGCTACGAGGACGACTGTAATTAATACGAGACTCGCGAGGGAGACATTTTCGGTGTGAAATGTGTATCGCGTAAATAGCTATTTATTTATATTTAATAATATTCGATAATTAATATTCACTAATATTATCCAAATAGTAATATAAATAGCACGAATAAATATATGTATACAAATGTATGGTATAAATAGTTATTTATTGAAATTTAATAATATTTAATATTAATCTAAGATATTAATATTAATATTTAATTAATTTTTAGTAATACTAGCCAAACAGTAATATCATGTAGTCTAGAAAATAATACAATTGGATATACGTATACAAACATTTTTGCAACGTTTTACAGTTAAACTTCCGTTGACGAATTTATGGGGATACTCATGTTTCTATAACTATGAGAAGAAGACATCTACGTCCAGCTAAAACTTGTATTGATCTATCTCTTTTTTTTTCTAAATTGGAGTACTCTCAAAGACGATGAATAGATTGTACAGTCATGAGCAATTTCTAGGTACGTTGTAAATTCAAAGTGCTGGTCAACCTGTTAAACATGAAACGATCTATATACGTATGAAGAGAATATACTGACCGTTCTCCACGTAATAGCTGGTCTCGTTGTACCGTTCGTCTGTGAATCCCGGCCTCTTCGCTTTCAGGGCTTTCGTTTCCAATTTCGCCTGGAACAAAGGGCGAGCTGGATAAGTGAACCGTATGGTCAGTCGTTGCTCGACGCATGGTCGACGGGAATCCTGGGAGGGAAAATGAACGAGGGGAATCGAGGAGGGTCGAATTACTGGCAGCTACCAATTGTAATCCGTCTTGGGAGAGTCTCGCGATAGACTTTCGCGCCTGGAATTCAAATATCGTCGATGGTAAACTTTTCAATTCCTTTCAACTGTTTATGTTTCTTCGAGAAAGCAACTAGAGTAATGTCGTTGAGTATATGTAGAATGTTCATGTAAAAGCGCGGTGAGCAGGGATTTTTATCTTGGAGTGAAGCACAGTACTATCAGGTGAAGAAATCAAATTAAATATATCGCGAGTAACCGAAAATGAACAACACCGAGTTTTGTATTATATACGATTCATAGCTAATAGTTCGTTATAACTAGACTGCGGATTCTATTCATTTATAGCATAGAATAGTATGGAAAACATAAAAAAAAATATATATATGTAATAAATGTTAACTATAAAATTCGTCAAAAAGAAACTTTCAATCGTACCGAAATTTTAAAAATTAGAAATATATTTAATAAATGGTAGTATAATATAAGAAAGTGTACGTGGAAAGAATTTAATCTAGCAACGAAAATGTTTACACTGACTGGATTGCACGAGCTTTCATTTATCACAGGATTGCACTTGTTAGTAAAAAAAACCCCAAACTTCCCACGAAATCCGCGCGAACGCTGGCAGAGTTGAACAGATCGCCGTGAAAATAGGAACGCCAGCCAAAGATAAGGCGGCGCAATAATTCGGAACGGCATTTATCATCCGCGGTTAGTCGTTCAGTAGATAGTGACCGATGTGGTCAGCCACGGAGTTCATGTTTCACTGGCTGCTGATACAGCACGGCGAACGGGAAGAAAAAAGGGCCGGTATCAAACGCGTCTCGTGATAAAAGTGTAAAGTTCCACCAACGGCCAGTCTCGAACTCTGGCAGTGCCTTTTTCACTGCCATTCCGTGAGAAAACTTTGATTGCTTCGCCTATAGAGTCCAAGTTTTTTGGTTACACAAAAGAAACTTTCTAACCTAACTCAAATCGCATAAAGTCTCTTAAACAACTTTTTCGCGTATTTGTTTATCGTCAGTAAATTTTCAACGTTGAACGAGGACTTTTACTAGAATGATATTTCTTGCAATTGAATTTGTACATAGTTAAGAGGGCGAGCCTATTTTACGAAAGTAAAGGATGCCGTTTAACTAGTGTACGTTGACTACGATAAAATTGGGAAAATTTTGGTTACAGATAAAAAGGAAAATCGTGGAGGTTTGCGATCATTTCCGGGTTCAGCGTCACTGTAGCATGCCAAACCACAAACGGAACAATCTTCTCTTTGTTTTCCGCGATCCATTGCTATTCCAGCGTTCCGCGCTCTGCTAGCCTTCAATTATAGCAGCCAGTGCGTCGCTCGGCCGTCCGAAATAACTTTACCCGCGGCTGACACTAATTCTCTCTTCGATCCCGTGCCAATAATTCTTTCATTGCTTTTCGCGCGGCCGTTGCGAGTTTTTCCGCGCTGTGAAACGCAACTGTCTACCAAAAACGCAGCATTTATCGCTTAACACTGCTGACATATCCTTTCGACCGAAAAATAGATTCAAACTAGCTAAAATTGGTTCGATTCTTCATTTCCCACAGATTATAATTAGTAAATAATAATTGAAGAATATCGTTACAAATTTGGTATTTTTAGGTATTTTTATTTTTGCGTGTTGAATTTGCATACTCAACAGGGGATTTTAGATAAAAATTTCGAAAAATGTTTTGCAGTCCACTAGAACTTATTGTGTCTAGGAAACTAAGAATTATCGAATCGAATTTCAAGTCACATACTAAATTACTAATTCTTTAGCTTTTTAAGTTCTTTCTACGCGAAACAAAAGATTAATCAGACACATTGTTTCTTGTTAATTTTTCCCTTGCTAAAAAAAAATACATCGAGCCCTATATATCACTCTAACAAATTATTAAATACATCTCGAGACTATGCACCTACACGTAAGTGGTTTTGAATTTTTTACCAGATTCAGGTACCTTCCGCAGAAAGTGAATCCACGAAGTATTTTAAAAGACATTTTCGAGGCTCGACGTTTATGGAATTCATACATTTCAAAGAAGCCAGCAAGAGGCAGAGGAATTAATTTAGAATTTCATCCGAACGAAGGGTCCGGAGCACATAATCCTCTTAATTCGCGAAAGTTCATTTAATACACACAATTAATTAACATTTTACCGATTTCAATTTAAGTATCCTTAGCTTCGCGCTCGTTCCTTAATACCCCATAAAAAAATTCTTTCATCAGAACAGTCACCCCTTGCGTGTCGAATTTGCATACTTCATTAAAATTTTCAACAAACCTTGAAAAGAAAAACTTACGACCGCGTCGGGCAGGATTTAAATGACTAAATTTAAAATTAATTGAATTTTATATTCGAGAGTTTTCGCGTGTAGACAATTCGAGAGTTTACTTGAAAGCGAGATAACTTCTTGGTGTCGCTTTTTTGTTACACGTTTCACTTGGCCAAATTTACTTCAGCGAACGATAAAAAGAATTCACTGTAAAAATGAAGCGTTCGGAAAGTATTTGTTTTCATCGGTACCGTAAACATCGATTTTATTACACTTGATGAACGACCAGAATGGTACAGAAAGTCATACGGCTGGGTTCGTTTTAATATCTGTTAATCAGCGCGGTAATTAAAGCCCCGGAACGACAGCCGGATGCTCGATTTTCCCACTCTCGGAACAAACGGAGCATTACATTAATGGATCCTAATATTCTCGTGCCATCGCAGCCCACTCCTGCATACATGCTCGTACGCGTTGCGCGTTTTAATTAAGACAATAATTAGCCGAAACATCGACCCATGTAAATCCGATTAAACTGGACATGTAACACACATTCGGAACGTGCAAACAACTCCACCGGGTTGATCGATAATCTAGCAACGGAGGGACATAATTGAAAAGGGTCTTTAGCGCAGCGTTACCGGAACGGGTCCCATGAAGGAGATGCCATAAAATATCCTTGATTATTCTTCAAAAATATCGATGAAATCTTGTCACATATGACTTAGAGAAAAATTGTTTGTCGTAATTGGTGTTACCCTTTCTAGAACAAATAATCTGTTTCCCGGTGACATTTTTGTCCCCTCATTATGGAAGATAAGTGAAACATTTATGGCGGTCAAGTTAGGTGGGAAACCCTGTATGATTGAATTACTTCTGGTAGCATTTTAAAATGATATCAATTGGAAAAAAACCTTTGCTAGACCATACTCCCCGCTTAAGGTTTGTCAGGAGGAGGCATTGAATCGTGTGAAAGAAAGTGTTTCTCAAGTTGCCAGACACGATGTCGAAACTCTGGAAAGTTGCGGGCTAGGAAAATAAACCGAAGGAAAAAAGGAGAGCAAGAAACCACCCTCGGCTGCGTCCCCGTTCCACCTGTACCCCAGGCCCACCCCCGCGCACTCTTCTCGGCCGACTTATGTTTCCATCCGCACGAATTTTCGCGCCACTCGCCCCGCTCTGGACTTTCGGCTGTATCGACCCGCCCTGAAGGCCTCCCTTCGCCCACCAGCGACCCCTTCCAGTCATGGTTTCTGTCTACAAGTCAATGTCTCCTTTCCACCATCGACCACCTCCCCCCACCCCCGCTCCCCTTGTAGGTTTCGCTGGCCGGAGGGCATCTTTCCCCTGTGAATTCTGAAGCCGTCCGTTTAGGTTTCACCCACTTTGCCGCGTCTCGTTTCCACGGTTGATGAGATTTTTTCTTCTGTTGGCGAACAGATCTCGCGGCTCGTTTTTCGGAGCACTTCGCGCCCTGTGAGACGATAAACCGGCCCCCCGCCCTCTCTATCTGGGGAGAAATACGACTCTGCCGGGGAAGGGATTCGTCTAGTTCTGTGATTGAAAAGAATTGATTTTTTTTTTTTTGTTTTTAGTTATTTTCTTGAAGTTTCTGGCCTTTGAAATAGTAGACTGAAAGGGAGGATGTATGAGAATTTGAGAAGTGTAAATCGTTTGGTTTTTTGACAGCAAAGGAATAATTTAATCACCCTCTATGTATATGGATATTACTTTGTTTTCTCTATTAATCAAAGTTTATTTAATACTCTCCTATTGCGACTAACTTAATATTGTTTTCTAATACTATAAATTCGCTATTTGTAATTTATGAATTCATTTTATTTCTATAATACCTCCGTCATTCGTTAAAACTTTTAGTTCATAAAGAAGCATGGCCTGTTGGATATATTTTAAAGCATTTAATCCGTAGAAGCTCTTTTTTGACTGTAGATTCACTTTTTTTTTTCTACAATTCTATAGATAAGCTTCACAAAGAACGAACCATACTAAGCGAAGATTATCTATCAACCTTTGCAACGTTAAGTAAGTTATATAAAATATTAAAAAATGTAGGACCGCAAAGAAAGCTTTACGATTAAAGTGGATTAAAGTAGATCTACAATTTAACCGTCAAAGTATCATTACGAGGCTCCAGAAAAGACACCAAAAGAGCAGTCGGTAATCCAAGAGGGACTTTTCTACGTCAAAAGGAATACTCTAGAAAAGTGAAATTCCAAGGACGTTTGAAATAAATTTACACAAAAGATCATGGTTTCTGTCCCACACAAGTATTTTAAAGCTTCAAAGTCACTGGAAAGCTTCCAGTTCTTCTTACTTTCAGGATTATTTTCCAAAGAGTATTCTACGTCTTGGTTTTTTTTTTTCTTTCTAAAGGGAACTTACGTGGCTCAAAGGATCCTTCGGCGGCACCGAAATCTTTGCCCCAACATCCTCCCATTTAGGCTCGCGTCCCCGAGCGTCCTTTCTTCGGAGCTTCCTTTCAACCGTGAAAGGACAAAGTTCCTCTCCGTAACAAGCTCGAATACCAGCCGTGTACAAGCTTATCGAACTGCGACGTTAAAAGGATCTTCTCTTTCACTGATCCTCGTCGATATCTTTAAATCGAGTCGGTCGGGGCATTGATCCTTTAACGGTGCATTAAAATTGACGAGGCACTACCAACAAAATTTATATTCGTTCTTTTATTCAAACCATTATTCGACACTTTTCTACAGAAGCTTAAAAAATCATTGTTATCGTTGGATAATGTTGGATAATATTTACTCTATATTGATATCTTCTGGTAGATAATACGCCGGGGGGGGGGGGATTCACCACGATGAATTAA
Organism: Hylaeus anthracinus; assembly: GCF_026225885.1. NCBI lineage: Eukaryota > Metazoa > Arthropoda > Insecta > Hymenoptera > Colletidae > Hylaeus > Hylaeus anthracinus. The sequence continues at coordinate 8,339,448 of NW_026534333.1, read as the reverse complement.
ATATCTTCTCTGTTATTAAAAATAAGAGTGAAGTGAGATAGGAAATAATTTCATACTTGGACGTAACAAAGAACAATATTGTGATCAAGGTGATTTAAAAGTCACGATGTCCTCAATCCTTCGACTCATCTCAACATCAACTATACGTTAATGTAATAAAAGATGTGGAATACTAGATAAAAAAAACATTGGTGACCTTGAGATGACCTTGGAAATAACTTTGGAGGCGCCTCTAATGTCTTTGTTATCGGCACTAATCCTTCAATAGGACCCTTCGACGCTAATATTGAAGGTCGAAAAAACTATCGATCAACGTAAAACGAAGTTTCTAATTTCTTTTAAACCGTTGACAGCCGGCGTTGCACCACAAAATTGTTTAAATTATTTCGATGCCGACGATGCTTCGTTTATCAGACGGCCAGATCCGTGCCATGTTTCGACAGGCACGGAGTACTTTTTTCTGGGAGTTGCGCGAAAAGCGTCGACGTCGCACAGCAACAGGCGGCAACAAACTGCACCGACGCCGTAGGTGGAGTAGGGTTTTTTCGGCGTGTTAACGCGACACCAAGCGTCCTTCGATTCCGCAGAGTTAACCTCTCTTGTTCCACCTCGTTTTTTTCATTTTTGTTTTTCGTCCACGTTCTCTAATCATTTTCAGTCCCGTCGACATCTTCTTCTTTTTTTTTTTTTTTTTTTTAACGGTCTTACACTCCGCCGTTTGCTTTTTCCCTTGTTTCGTGAAAACAATTTCTCTGACAATTTTCAGTCGACAAGCGGACAAGGGGAAATTAGAAGCTGTATCTTTCATTTTTCAAAATGTTAGTGACCTACAAACACAGAATTGTAACAACTCTACGAAAAATTTTCTTTACGCGATACCACTACGAAGTTAAAACTCTTTTTCCATTTGCTTCGACGTTCTTTGTTCAAGTATTGAATAAACCAGAGTTTCTGTTGATGGCGCAGTTATTACGACGATAATTGTTACTTTGAACGTGACGATTTTAACGAATGGTGCCAGAATTTTATTTTCCATTCGAGCTGTGCGAAAGTTGAGAAGTGGAAAATCTAAATTACTGTTCCGTCGTTTCACCTCTTCTGGAAAATTAAATTTCAATACGATTGCGAGTAAAAATTGCTCTGTTTGCTGGGAACAAAAATTAAAATTAACGATACAACAACCGACGAAGGGCCATGAACTTAAAGGCTGTCGTGGAGTAACTCTTTTGTTATATCGAGACTTAAAAAGGGGCCTACCAATTAACGAGAATGTCAAGCTCGCGGTGCGACACTGAAATTACATGCGACATCAAAGTACATGTATATAAATTGAATTGTTCTGTTCATTACGCCTGATCCTCGATTTAAAATGACTTTGTAAAAATCCTCTGGAAATCGATACTAACGTCCCTACACATACACTAACGTTTACTTTTACGTACATGACAACATTAATTCACACGCATTACCTGAGGCGCTATCTTTTTATTTTGCAAACCATATGATAAACAAGCTATTGTATAAAACCTTATTTTAATATTAAATGACTCTTTCATATGATATTACGCGTAGTTCAGAATCTCAATGTAAAATAAACAATTTCTGTTCTCTGAGCCATTTAAACATATAAATGTCGATTTCGTCAAATATAACGCAGTGAAAAAATACACATTCTTTCTCCTACTGCAAATACAGCGAAACAAATATTTATATTTTTCTGTAAATGGAAAGAGTACTGTTCTCGCGCACGTCTATTCAATTTACAATAAAAAATTCATCAACAAATATTTCACCGTATATCTTACTCGTGCAGATTCAGGATCAAGTGTGGCAGAATTTGAAAACCGCATACGAGTTTTCTTATCTCGAAAAAGAAATGTCAAAACAGGGAAAACTTTCGCTAATCCTCTCCTCAATTTACACAGAGAATAGTTCCTCAAGGACTTTCAATATCCTCCCAACGTCTTCGAAGTGATTCCAACTATCGTACAGCTAAATTCCTACACAAATTTGCAGAGGAGTCGGGGAAAAGTGAACGGGAGAGCTTGAAAGCTTCTCGAGTCTTTTCAATCTTCATCAGAAGTATTAGGTCCTTCGAGATCTCGATCTCGGATGTCTTCGAAGTCAAACAACGGGACGATCTTTGTGCCACTGACGGTGAATTTTAACAAAATTCTCGAGATAAAGGGTTCAGCGGTCGTTGAGGAACAGAAATTGGATGCAACGAATAATTAACGCATGCAAATGCTAAAAACAAATTGCGATACAAAAACAGCAAATCTATAATATTAGCAATAATATTCAGAAATTTCAATTTATTTAATGTTTAGTGAGCAGAGATTTCAGTGCGCTATAATTTCTTTAGTAACCAAGGTATTTCGATTGAAATATTCGAGAATCGAAATTTCGAGAAAAAAGCCAAAAACGTTGGGCAAATGTTTGCTTTTTCCTTTTTTCGAGGACAATTTTGTCCTCTACTTCTGTAAACGATATACAATCGATAAATTCACGTGCAAGCTGCTCGACGAATTTGTTTCAAATTCCTACGCGCGTTTCCGTGGATTAATAACGGATTAACAAAGTCCTCCAACGTCGGAGCAGTCCCGTTTAAGACTTTAAGCGCTACCTTCGGCAATTAATTTCGAGCGGATCTCGAGCTGCTGAGAATGTACAAGGGTGAGGGGGGAGGGGGAGGGGGTCGAATGAACTTATTCTGACATTGAAAAAGAAAATAAACAAACCAAGGTAAATTATCCAACTGCAGCCTATTCTTGCGAGGATAATTGCAACGAAATTAGAGAAACGACGCGGTCGGAAAGAGAAGGACGTGAAATTCAGGGCGAAGGGATGAAATTCTTTGCGTTCTATTCTTAGCGTTTACGTACCAGGGTATTTACCTACCGGTGGTGAATATGTTGGGGGTGATTCCGCAAGCCAAAATAAGGCGAAAGTCAGACGAAGTCGTGTCTGAGGCTTTGTAACTTAGTTCGTAATTAATGAAACTATGCGAAGAAACTAAAGCTAATATGTTCTTTGTTATAGAAGATAGAAGACATATTTACATTTTTGTAGTGGAATTTTATTCTGTTTGAGGTTTATTTGAAACCTTTTTTAAAATTTCTATGGAAAGCGTTAGTAAAACCAAAAAAAAGTGCAAGAGAGAATAACAGAAAACAATGCGTTACAAAAACAAATATAGCGGGAAAATGTATTAGAATAAAAAAAAAAAAGAAAATAATAATGAAAAAAGAGAATTCTATTCGAATAAAAATAAATAAATTTAACAATTTTACTACAAAAAAGAAAAATGTATTTAATAAAACAGAAAGACTGATTGAAATCGAATGAAATACGCATAGTTGCATTATAATGAAAAGATATGAATTTATTTCCAAGTCTTCCCTAGGTAGGAGATGAAAACAGATAATACTGGCATATTTGAGCTGCAACTATTGAAAATTAATTACAATATAACGCGATATTACAACTGGAAAATGATCGTTGAAATTCCCGTCAGTATTTTCAGAATTTCCAATAAGGACAATTCGTTGCGTTTAAATATTTATTTATCTACTTCGGTGAGAGTCCGTTAGCAAGTATACGATATATAAATAAATAAATTCATCGACAGGAACTCTATACGTAATATTGTTTAAACGAAATTGGACGTCGATGGGATCAAACGATTTTTCAGCGTCAAACCATTCGTGACGCAAACAGGAAAATTACACGAGAAGGTGTTATGAAATTTCAGCAAAATTACACTTACGGTAAATTTTCCAGCCAATGGATATCGACGTTTTCAAAAATGAAAAGTTCTCCACGAACACAGTTCCAAATTTCTCTTGAAAACATTTAATCGACTGATTAAGGATATTCTATTGCAATTTTTCGAAAGCTTTACTCAACATAATCTGCCTCTGAATATCATACGTATAGAACAAATCTTAAGAAAGGAAAAAAAGAAAAGGAGTTTTAAAACAAGGTTCCTCAAGAAAAATGATTTAAAGCATAGTAGTCACCTAACAATCAAAATTTCTTACACAATCCCCACGTCAGGTGCCAACAGATTTTGTAACACGAAAACGCTGCTGTAAGACAACGTTTTGTTGAAAAAATGGAAGATCGAAAAGCCCTCGAGTTGGGAAGCGTCGAGGCGAATATTTAACGGCGTCGAAGGCGGAGAACAGCGTCTAATTTCAAAAGGTAGAAGGTTCACGGGCGTTTATTTCGTTAATGACGACTGCCCGTTGTGAACTAACGAGGACGCTGCCCGTGACGGCGGCGCCGAGACGCTCTCCGCGTCGAATATCGACGAGAACGACCGAGATACGCGACAAGTGGATGAAATACGCGCACCGTTCCGGACCTGTTATACCGATTTCGGTGGCCAAGGAGCCATCGTTGGCATCGTTGGCTGCCGCGTTTCAAAATAGATTTTGGAGAGGCTAGTCTACGCTCCACTCTATTCTCTTTTTTTACTTCATGTAAGGGAGGAGGAGCTTCTTATATAATCCGGGAATATTAAGTCAGGAGGGACGATACCGATGTATTTTTGAGTGGCTCACCTTTTTCAAATCCTTGTTGACATCGGCTTCCTCAGACTTTCGCTTTTCGGAGATCTTTGGCGATGGGACAGTGATCGTCGCCTCTCTGAGTGGTTTTAAATCAACCTGAAACAAAATATGTACATGGAATCGTTAGTATAATTCGAATATATATTAATAATTTATATAATTTTTCCAAGACTGAATTTTCCCAAATACCTAAGCCAGTCCTTGCGAAATTACCTACAAAACAAATGCTATAAAATAACATCGATTTAATTATCACTAGACAGAGGATGTTTATGCAAATTCCTATTTGTATATACACAGATGAAGAATAAAAACTTAAACGAAAATATGTTTTATCTTCTAAATGCTGTAACATATATTTCAAATTTGATATGTTTATCCATTCGCACGCATCCTTGTACATTTTTGTACATTTATACTTGTCACAAGTGCATAAATATTCGCAGTCTAGTTATTACGACATTTTGAAACGCCCAATATGTTGCACACCCAGTCAATCTTTACTCAGAAATCTTCTTTACTGGAAGATAACACCGAACAGCTCAAAGCGTAACGTCGAAAGAAGGAAATCTCAATTTTCTAGATCCCGCGGCAAGGCGTCGTCGCCCATTGTGCGTGCGCTCCGTTAAATGCGGTCGCGGTCGAAGGTTCCGGGCCCATCGATTCTCGCTAATCGGTTTAAGCCGTCCCCTGCTTTGCGCGCAGCCCGGCACATGCTAATTTCTCGTTAACAGGACGCCCGAATAGAGAGAGACGAACGCATGGACGCCGATTTAGTGCCGCGGTAATTCGAATGGAGCTTAAATGGCGCGAATCGACGAAAAGCGAGTTAATCGATAACGCCAAAGCCGCGTTAATATAATTAGATCCAGCGATCTTTGCTTCTTGCCCTATCACGCGTGCGTCACCCTCGCAGGTTGCCACGAAGTTGACCCCTACCACTTGCGAAATTGAAATTATCGTCCCACTGTTGCTCACTGTCCTTCCCAATGTAAACAGCAGCCGGTGAATTGGAATAACGAGAGTATTGACTTTCGTCTATCTCCCTAGCGCACTACAACATCATGATCCTGGACACGTTGCATCGTGTGAGGACACCTACATTCATTTATTTAAAGTGGGTAATTTATACAAAGTTATTGCACTACTGCTTACTTATTACTAGCTTATTTCCATTCTTCTTATCGTCGTCTTACACGATTCCTGTATTGTTTTAATACTGTTTGCAGTATCTCTTACTTCTCATTTATTGGGGCCCGCTGGCCCCTCTCTAGCTCGGGTACCTCGGGATTGCTAAGCCCGTACCGTAGCTACAAACACGGCTACAACCGCTGAAGGGTGTGAGGACCTACGATGGGATTTCTATTACTGAAGTAATATTTTAATAAGTGAAGTCGATTTAGTAAAATTAATTAGGAGACTTGGACAAAAACGAATTTGGATACATGCTTGCCTTTATACAGGGTGCGGCTGAATAATATATACCATCGGCTCGAGGTGGTTCCTCATGAAAAAATAAGAACAAAATATAGAATATAATTTTTTCAATTAAAGCTTAGTTTTTGAGAAAATCGAGGTTGAAATTCCTATTCGTACGTATCGCTGTTACGGCTGAGTTACGCGTATCGTGTTTATAAACAATGTCTGCCCAGCGTTTAAAAGTTACCGAGTTCCAGAGAAAATACACCGAAAACTTTCAACGAACAATATTTTATTTGATCAATTACGTAACTTAGTCGTAACAGCATACGCACGAATAGGATTTTCAAACTCGATTTTCTCGAAAATTAAAACACCAAAAAATTCATCAGCCTCAAACAAAAACAATGAGAATTGTAGAAAACACAGACACACAAATTTCGAATTTCATACAGCTAATACCTTTTGTTGACTACGCAAAAGTAGCGAATACAACCCATGTGGCTTCGAAGCTTCGTCTACAAGAAATACCCACACACGTAGGGATCAACCTAACCGCAAATATAATGGCGAGTCGTTGATGAAAACATTGAATTCGTTCATCTACGTGAAGACTCAATTTACGACGTGACCAGGTTGCGAAAAGTTTCACGAGTGGCGAATGGGCGGTAATTAGGTGTCGAAGTTTTGGCGGTGCGTTAAGGTTTCGGGACAAGAACGCCATCGTGAAAAGATTAATGGATCGAAGATTTCCAACGGTTCGCGCAGGAAAACTGAGCGTAGGAAATTAACTTGGTTATTAAACGGGGGAAAAGTGCGATTTCATAACTCGCCATGCACGAATGAAAATTCCGTCGACTATTCGGCCCACTAGGGTAATTAAAAGGCGCTTTCATTGAGCGTATTCGCGAAATGGAATTAGAAGTTTTCGAAGACTTTCAGGTGAACTTTACGGATCGTTGAATTCAATTTTTTTTTGGAACTTTATGGACCAGTAAATCTAGTTTTTAATCCTGTGGTGAAATTAGGGAGCAGTTCAAGATTTGTATTTCGTCAATCCTTTTGTTACATGCTTGGTTATTTTAGCGAATGTGCCTCGTGCCTTTATATTCCTATAAAATTATATTTATGTAAAACTTAGATTGTAGTTTAAAATACATATTTCACTAATCAGTTTGTTATTTCTATCGTTGGTTATGTGATGATATAAATAAAAAAAAAAAAGACTTCTTTGATTACATGATATTAAACCTAAATGTAGAATAGAACGTTCATTTGTAACTATTTCTACCGTTTAAACCTAATCGACATAAGGCGTGTTGCATTTTATTTGGTAGCGTCGAGGAACAGAATGGGTTTGGTAGCGAAAGTTTCATAACAACGTTTGCCAGTTCTTTTCAAAGTTATCGGCTACACATGGTGGAGTTTAGCCGCGAATTTTTCCCAAACAACGAACCAACTATCGTTCACCATACTGGAACGATATTCGCATCCAGCGTCGCGTTAAACGAGAGATAAACGCTTTCGTTTCGCGCCCCCGTTTTGGCGCGCGTGATTTATTTGCGGGGGCGGCGATACGATTCCGTCGACGATGATCAGATACAGCTGGTACATCGAGTCCAGTTGTTTCATCGCTCCGATTAGCTATTGTTGTGTAGCAGGATCGAGTACAATCAAGCATCAGTCCATTTTACAAACTACGACACTTCTATTTGGGATACAACAAAAGTCTCGATTAATTATTAGTCAGTGTAATACTTATAGCACAATAGTAAATGTAATACTTGTTTCTAAAGGTTAAAGATATATTTGAACTTTCTGGTAGAATAATTCTAAAATTCATAAATTTTGTAATTAGACTGCGGATCTTTATGCAAAATAAAATCTTTGCAAACGTACCTACAAACACTAAACCTAAATAAGAATTCATTTTTCTATGCAAGTATTATAATATGAATTTTACTTTCAGTATTTTATTATTATTATTATTATTATTATTATTATTATTATTATCATCATCATCATTATTATTATTATTATTATTGCTTACTGTGTGCATTTTGTAGTTTCTGCCACATTCAAATTTTCTAGAAATGCATACGTGTTCTTATTCCAAACAAATTGCGTTTATAAATGTTTATGCAGCCTCGTGTTTACGCGCAATCAACTCCATTCGCGGTCACGCGGATTACTGAATTTTACCGTGTTATTGCGTCGCTGTGCATCGCTGATTCCGATGCTTTCCCTCGCCCGATTAAAACGCTGCAATTACTCGTTACTTCTGTCCTTAAACCGCTCCTCCCCACTTTGCCATTAAACGTTCGCATTGTCTTCCACGCGTGAAACCAAGTCGAATGTTTGCGTTCAAATAGGAAGTTACAATGAGTACTGCAAACGACAAGTGTCGTGAGTCGTTGTGAGTCAAGGTCAGAACTGGCAAATCGGAGTAACGGTACAGTAATTGATTACATAAACCAGTGATTCTCAAACTTGCCCCTTGATAAGGAAAAATCTTAGAAGTCCCTAGTGTAGAATTCAATTACTTGCTAATGTTCTGTTACTGAATTTGCAAGTTGTCGAGTTTCAAGATACGAAAAATGTTACCAATGAAATTAAGTTGGTTCTATGAGACTTTTGTATCGGTCATTTTTTTTCCGATTATTAAGGTTATTAAATATTTGTATTTATTATTATTTTCTTTAATGGAATCTTATATATATACAGGGTGTCCCAAAAATGTTGGAGGTCCTTGAAAAGGGTGGTTCAGGGGCTGATTTGAAACAACTTTTTCCTTAGCGAAATTGTTGTCCGAGGCTTCGTTGAGGAGATATTAACGGAAAACACTGACCAATCAGAGCGCGCGGATACCGATGGAGCGGCCGCGATAGCGATAGCTACGCGCTAGGTAGCCGCTCTCGTACGCGAACAAGTGACTCGACGTGCATCGAAGGATATTGACGCGGCCGCTCAGCGCGTAGCCTTCGCTACCGCGGCCGCTCCAACGGTCTACGCGCGCTCTGATTGGTCGGTTTTTTTTTATTAATATCTACTTAACGAAGCCCTATCCGACATTTTTGCAAAGGAAAAAGTTGTTTCAAATCACCTCCCGAACCATTTCTTTCAAGGACCTCCAATATTTTTGGGACACCCTGTATATAGGTATTCATAATAAGATAGCATTTGTTTAGAAAAATTGATTGACCTATCATACAAGATCATTTATTGTAATATAAAGCTTTAAATTGAGATTCGAAGTCCATGTTGAACAAGGATAGATCTCCTTTCGTTCTTCTATCCTTATTGAAAAAATATATAATTACTGTATTCGTGCCATGGAGTCATTTTAATTCCATTCGTAACATTTTTCATATCTTCATACCCAACGGAGATATTCGGATGTCCTGTAATTCATCGTATAGAATTTAATATAAAAATTCTTAATTAACTGGATTATTAAGAGACCCTGTAATATTAAGATTCGCGCCATCACGTTCAGAATTAAGACCTCACGGGTGTTTCACCGTCGTCGAGGCCATAATTCCAGCAATTATCCTATCAGGATTTACGCGGGACACGATTAAGCGATACGTCCCTGTGCTGACGAGCGATCCTTAACAATAACGATGAAAAGTACAAACCGCTGAGTAATAAAGCCGTCCGTAATTAACCTGCTTGCGGGTCTATAATTTATCAAGCTGCCTTATTGCGTCTGAAACTGCACCGAGGGAACTAGCACCAGCGAAACACCGTTGATCCTTTTCGAAACACAACTTCGAACAGACCTGGTCTGTTAGTGAAACATCCTTTGATCATTCTGTTTTTAGGATCTCGTTGCTCAATGCGAAAATGAAAAGAGACATTTTTTAATTCACCATTTTCTTTCATCTTTATTAAATTTATTAAATTTCTGGCTAGAGCTGCTACCGACTAAGACTATTACATTAATAAATTCATATGAATTGAAAGATAGATTTTAAATGAAAATTAAATTTTTCATTAGAATATTTACAATTGAATTTTATTTCTTGTGTTCGATTGTGCGAATAAAGTTGTCACTATGTTTGTCAGATAAAATCAAACAAAATGAAAATAAGAATAAACTTCTATCCGGGAGCGGAGCGATTCTAATCAGCTGCTCCAAGAAGCTTGTTTCTCGGGTATTCGAAATGGGGTGATTTGTTCTGGATTCGACTAAAGCTATAACCTCTGATAACGCGAAAAGGAGGGATACTTAATTCCAGAAAGTATGAATCACCGGTTTAGGGCCGCCAAAGCGATCAATATCGAGAATCGGAATCCGCGAAGAACAGGAAAGGAACATTAAGAATCTAGAATATTTTAGGACGTATCGAGCGAGTTTATTTTTCACTGTTATATCGCCTTTTATATTTAGTTCTGCCAATGCTGAAAGATGAAAAATATTACAATGGATCTATTTGAAGATTGAAGATTCAATTACTTTACATGTGAAATCATATTTTTCATAAATTTGTTAAATGATGTATGTATGACCAAACGTTTTATGTCAATACAGCGATGTGTCGAAGGTGGTCTATTAGAGATGGATTATTTTATCTCGGTATATTTAGCCTCCCGTACTAATACACTATGTATCGTAAGGACGCACTTACTATGGTTTATAACACTGTTATTACCATTCGTTCGGTTACTGTTATTATTAACCCTCACTTGGCAGAAATGAGGTACTGGTTACGCAATTGGTAAAGTGAGGTCAATTTGACCCCGATAAAAGAAATAGGTGAACCGTATACTTTGGTTAATCGAATATATACACCCCCGTTCATAAATATGTAGACACTTTATACTTTCAATGAATAATTAATATATACCAGAAATTATTACAACTTTTGATGCTAAATTCTATATTGGATGTGTATTTAACAACATTTAATAATATTAAATATTTTGAGTACTACGACGCGGCTTCAGCGAAACGTACACTAGAAATTTTACTATAATCGAGATTATTACTGAAATAAATACTAAGAATACCTATTCGATTATCTTCGTTATCAGTACCATTAGTGTACAATTGAACCTGGATGTCAGCGCGATGAAACCTCGATCTATTATTATTATAGCCATTACTATCGACGGTCATAATGCTCAATTACTCTCATTATCAATATCATTAGTACGCAGTTAAAACTGACCTCAGCGCGGCGAAATTTGATTTATTATCAGCATTATCGCTAAAAGTAAGACTGCTCGTAAAATCATACCATTAGTGTATACTTGCACCATTGGTGTATCTGGTAACACTAAAGTGGTACCAGTAAGTTGGTGATATTTGATAAACAAAATTGAGAAAGGTATCTGCTTTTGGAAAAGAAAAGAAGATATTTTCCTAGACTCTGAACAATATTTATATTTTTTTTGGCGCAATTACCATAATTTTTATGTGAACTCTTTAGCTACTATTGTACAATATATATATATATATACTTTTTTGGAATCTGTAAAATTGATAGACGGTACTTTAAAAAAATAAAATAAGTACAAATTAATTGTTTTAAATAGGCCTTATATAGTTTCATCAATAATAAGATACCATTTGTTCGGATAAATTAATCGATCAATCACACGTCGAGATTTATTGTAATATAAATCCTTGAATTGGAGTCTGTAGTCAGTAAAGCTTCTTTCCTTATTTAAAATCTTGAACACAGACACGAACACAGTTGGATACCAAATTCAAGGGAACCGCGTACCCATCGACTCGAGTTACTTCGTCGAGGTGGACCAGGGCACCGAGTGGCAGTCGAAATCGAGGATCGATAGTCGCGGTGGCGGCGACCTGCTATCATTTCGCGGTCGAATCGCGATGTCGTTCGGCGCGAATCAGGCCTTACGGTCGCTAGGGTCGCCCCTGACAACGCCCTTGCCTGCATTGCGGTGCCCCTAGCTTTCTACCCTGCGTTATCCTGCCACCATAACGTCTGACAATGCCTCGACAAGGTCGATGAAGAAACGCGAATCCTTTATTCGCATGCACCTGCCCGCTACGTTCCCTGCTTACTTACGTTCCGCGTAATGATATCTGTTGCTTAGAAACGCGCCCGACGCCTTGTCCTTTCTCAACCCCCTTCATCCCTCCGCAGGGACTTTAGAGAGAGAGAGAGAGAGAGAGAGAGAGAGAGAGAGAGAGAGAGAGA
>NW_026534333.1:8189056-8327266 GCF_026225885.1 Hylaeus anthracinus | reverse complement strand
AGAGAGAGAGAGAGAGAGAGAGAGAGAGAGAGAGAGAGAGAGAGAGAGGAAACACTTTGTTCGAAACGAACTCATTTGAAAACTAGACGCGCTAGACGAATTCTAGATTTAGGGAGACACAAAATTGCGATGATAGCTAAAAGAAAATACCACACCTTTCGTGGTTATAGCTGTATTTTTTAAAAGCTCTCAAATTTTCATAAATATTTTTACATTTCTGAAAATATGATAATAATGAAAACACACAAAGTATGCTTTTACTGTTTTACCAATTACTAAATAAAGCTGGCTATAAATATGTAAAATATTATGTGTTTTGAATGCAAGTAGTACAATTTAATAGACGATATATCTATTATTTGTTACATATATAGTCACATTGAATCGATCGTTTCCTTTTTAAGTGTTCCTACGACATCTGCCACACGTAATAATGTAGCGCATACACATACACAGTAATTCCCACTTCCAAGCGATAAAATGATATCTGTCGGGTAACAATATCTGTTGCTGGGAACCTGGCTACGTGCCCGTCGCTTCTCTTATTCCAACCCTATTTTCACACTCGCAGGAGACTTTATTTAAAGGGTGAGTCTGGGACTCGAGCAACCTTATTCGAAGAAAATTGCCACTTGGATACTAGATACGTCATTTCATGCATATGTAGGGGTGCAACATACGTTTGATATAATCGATACATTTATATTCCTTTATTCCATGAGATGCAACGACATCCGAATAAAAATACACACGAAGATATCGGATTATACAACGTACATATCCTATTGTAAAATGCAACAGATTTAAAAATTGATAGATCATAGCGGAAGGGAAATTCCCCAACGTTGGACGTGGATTAAAAGCCAACGTGAAATGGTTTCGCAAATATGCGTCCAGAAAGGACTGGACGGAGAACGAATGGTCATCGGGCAGGAAATTTCGAATATCCTGCCAGAATCGAGTCGACTCGACAAAAGAGGACACGGCGAGAAGATATGTAATTTCATTGGAAACATGAAACCACCAACCAACCCTTTCGTGCGAGCCAGCCAGAAATCATACTGCATAAAACACGACGTACAGTAGAATATCTTCGCAACGAATTCTTTCGAGAAATTCAATTCGTTGAAAACAAACACATTTGAATGCAATAGATTTGATATCATTAATTGAAGTCACGCAGTTACACGAAATACAGCCTGCGGTATCAAGAAAATGCTTCTAGCTATAAACGTGCAATTAATATATGTTATACGTGATTCCTTAGTCCCCGCTAGTTTAGTTATCCAGAGTTAATAAACATATTAATCGTCAACGTCAAACCAAGCGCGAAGCTGCATTACCATTTAGAGTAATATATATTAAATTAATTACATTAATATCGCATCAACCGACTAGAAATGAGAGAAACTCACCGCGGCGAGGAGTCAGCAGCTAGTTAATTGAATTCAGTTATTTTGTTGTTGGCGATGCGAGCGGAATAAACACCGAACCAGGTCAATAATTTCGCCATGACACAAATAATCATCTGCGCGTGGTACAAAAACCGACGCAACTCTTCGCTGTTATTTGGGGTGAATAATTAATTAGAACCGAAGAAGTCGTGTTACGCGATCTCCCGATTGCCGGCAAAGCCGATCGATTCGAGTGGCATTAACGTTCGTTACACTAGTTTCGGAACTCGAGAAACGAACTCGAGTAACTCGCGCACTCCGGGAACTCGTTTGGGGCTCGCGTGTTCATCGCGAACTTCGCGATTCTATGAAAATTATGGAAATCGCGACGTAGAAACTTTAATTAGCCAAACCTTCAGCGCCCACGTCCACTCTTTAACGAAGATGGATAATGTAAATTGCTTGTCATATCTGGAGAACGAATAAAAATGTCTATAAGTGGCGAGTAGACAAAAAACTTTCTTCGTCGTTCGACGATCCAAAAAGAAAATTACTTACTCTACTTTTGTTATTGAGATATTAATAACGAATGGACTGCGGATGTTAAATAAATATTTTCTTTTCCATCGAGAAGTTAAAATAAAAATATTTTTTAATAAATTTGTAGTATCCGCGCCTCCCATACCCAACAATAAGGAGTCAAATAAGAACACGAAACGTAGGGTACGGGATTGGTCGCATAGGTAAAGCGGTCGACTGTGAATCCGAGGATCATCGTGGCGTCGAATCCCCGTGCCTTATTTTTCGTTTAGACTCCTACAAATTTGTTTTACCCAATTGATAAATTAATATCCAACAAATATTTTTATTTGAACAGAATAGTAGTTGCAAACAGGCCACAAAAACTATCCCAGAAAACTAACGAAAAGCCAAACTACCCCTAAGATTTGAAGAAGATCCGAATAAATTCTCGTACTTTCCAAAAACAAATTCGAAGACGATCTGCACCAATTCCAAAAAGTCTGAAGACTTCACGAACATGTAAAAAACGCGATATTCCTTCTCCACGGAGGAGGAAGCTCCTCTAAACTTCTGCAAATCCCAGAAACTTCTTTGGCTTCGAAGAGAACCCGGCAAACCACAGTGAGATCCAAGAAAACATCCCTGCGCCCTAGTAGAAGATCTAAAAGGTCCAACGCCGCGGAAAGAGTCTCTAGAAAACCTCAACCTGTTCGAAGTTGGGAAATCCTTAACGAGGCCATCCTAAATTTCGGTGAGAACCTGCGAAATTTCCACAGTTTAATAAAAAAAAAAAAAAAAATCCTGCTATCTCAGAGAAAAATGTCTCCACCCTTGGGGAAAAAGAATCTGCAAAAGAATTTTACTCGACCGTTGAAAGATACGCCTGAAGAAAAGCCAGCGTTATTTTCGAGTTGAAAAATTCTTAACAAGCTTCGAAGCGAATTTGTTTATTTTCTCTGAAAATTGATTTTTTTATATACATAATATTCTATACGAATTTATCACAATTATTCTCGAATTGTTCATAAGGATTTTTCCCCTATATATTCATAATTTGTACAAAGATTACCAAATGTGTTAAACGAATATTAAAAAGCGCGAAATGATGCGCGAAAAATTTAAATTAATTACTTCTCTATTATCTCTAACAAAGTCAAGATTAAATAAAATCTGAACCTTCTCATCTTCAGGTACATTATGGTCATCAGCAAGCTTTTCATTTTCCAATTTAACTGTTTCATTTTCAAATAATTTACCAGTTCCTCGACGCTTCTTTTTTTCTTCGTTAATTTTTGTTGAAATTATGCCGAGTACACAACATAATGTATCGGAGAGCATTGCGTCGAAATTGTCTCTGTTAATTGTTACCTGGGACGAGATCGTCGACGTTTCGATTCCGCTATACGGGAGTCAATTTTCAAATGGCGAAACCGCGATGCAAGAGTCCCGACGGTGGAAAAACAATATTTACCGACGCTCGCGGCCTCGCCACGGTAATTAATAGTACGGATAAATTGCCATTTCGGTGGCTACACTGGCGATTATTACTCCTTGTTCGACACCGATTTATCATACCAGTGTGCAAGCGTTAAACTCTTACGCGAAATAAAAAATCAACAGCGTCGCGTCATCGGGATAATTTTGCTAATTACCAATGGGCAAATATTTGTCTTGGAACGGACTTCAAAATTCCGCAGCTGGTTTGTATAAACCAACGAAAATCACGCTACCTGGAATAGCAGTGAACACGATTCTGAAGGCTGAATATTTTTTGAGAAAATAATTCTTTTTAGGGAAACTGTTAAACTGTTAAACTTATCAGGGAAGCTAGCTCTAACTATAAATGTATATTCTACTTCTATACATCAGTTCTTTTACTGGGCACTCTGTTTCACGTTGTATAACATTCTTACGCAGTACAGACGTATTATTATTTTCTTTTACTTCGCTACACTTCCTATCTTCCTTCGAACGTAACGCTCGAGGATCCTTGGAAATTATCGTCGAAGAATAATAACACGTTTTTATTGGGACCGCCATTATTATCGAGGGAAGAAAGTCGAAACGGTGGAAACTCGAGTGTTTCACGGATGGGCGATTGAAACACGTGAAAATGGAACTTGAGAAGAAAATTTTATCGTTTCTTCCCATTTTTCTTGAAGAGACAAATTGATCCCACAGAAAAACAACGAATATTCACAAAACGTTTGAATTATTTTTCGATTGTTAAATATTGATATATTTCTCATTATTAAATATAATGTAGATTGCGAATTTTAGTTAGGAATGTTAAACGTACTGTGCATTGATGAAGGAAATATAGAATCAACATATATGCAATAACTAATATTGAACCTCGATTCAACGTCACGTTGAAGCAAAAGTGTTTTTTTTTTGTTTTTTTAAATATATTTAATTATCTTTTAAGCACGCGTAACTCATACAAGGACGAAGGACTGTATATGACCCAATACGGACCTCAGTTATTCAGTAATAAATTGAAGAAAATGCTCAATTACTTCATAATCACCCTGTACACACAATTTATAGCGAGATAAGGCTGTGTATGACTAAGACTAATGTATCACGTTCATCTCTGTCTTGGCGACTAACGCCCTAAGGGTGGCTGTAACCGCATGAACCTTGTCTGCTTAATTCTCAAGACATGAACCGACTCACCAGTGACTCTCAATCACTTTGTACATTAGGCAACAAAATTATAGTCAACGAAGAAAAATTATTCGTATCGTGAGACTCACAAGGTTATGTCACTCGGATAAATTCACGAAAAAAATAAAAATAACCGAAGTATCAATTTTTTTAAATATACAGTCAATTCCATAAGTATTCGTACCTTTATGCTTATTGAACAAATTTGCCATTAGAAATACATGCGTGTGTAAAGTTCATTCGTGTACATGTTCGTAATGAAACGTTCACTTGGAAACAATCAACCTACCATTTAATTTAGACAAATTATTTCAATAGACATGAGGGATACGAATACATATGGGACTGACTGTATAAGAATAAAAGTTGATACTTGAAATTCTGAAGTTCAACTATACTTAATTCCAAAGTAATAATTCAAGTAATTCAGGCTAAAAAAGAGGTGACCAGCTGGTATGGAGGACAGTCGAGCCACGTAATAGACTGTAGGGAATTCATTAAATATTCCTCGCTTTAACGGCACAAAAGTGGAGCACTAACGGGCCTGAAGTTTATGCATCTTGTTACATTACATCTTCATGGAGCTGCTTTTTCTTTGGTCTACTCTTCGGCCATTAACGATCGACTCACTGCCTCGAAGATTCGAACTAAAATGAAATGTATCACCCGATCGTGAGACGCATAGCGCCACGCGAAGAACTGAGGATCATGTTGCGCATGGTATACCTATCGATACGAAAACAAGTGAAACATACACTTCAGAGAGTGCCACTTTTGGAGTATGTTGCCATCGAAGAACTAGAAGTAGATTAAAATTGATACCAGTGGGTCTAATTATATCATAATACTTCTCAGCCAAGAAGTAACTCATGCAAAAAACGTAATTTCAATGAAATTTGAAAAGGAAACATTCACAGTCCTTCTAAATATTTATTCTAAAATGTTGGGAAAGTTTTAAAAGCGTTTCATTACTTTCTAATCACCCTGTATATAAAATAATTCTACTTTGAATTGTAATTGCAGTCTCTTAAATGGATCCAGATGTACAGTTTACCGATCGATTTTTCACAGGCAAAGTGTTCTTTGGAAACAAACAGCAACCGTCTTCTTCGTTCGGCCGAAGACAAACCTAATCACTCGCGATTGTCAACACGAATCGATCGAGCTTAATCGGCTAAAAAGCGCCATTGAAATCAACCAGGATTTCGGCGCGTGTTGTCCATTGTCAGCGGGGCTTAAAGCACCGCGGAATACAAATCGATCGTTAACACGATCGACGTTTCGCAGCGGTAACTTCCTCGAAATCCTCCCATTGAATTTCGACTAATCGCCCCGAAACGCCAGGTACGCTCGACGCGGTTGTCGCGTTTAGCATGCGAAACAACAAGAAAATTGCTGTGTTTGAAAAAGGCAGAAAAAAAATTGTTACAAAACGGTTTCCTCTACGCAGAAAATAGAATTCCGAGTGCAGAGCTACGTATAACGTTGAATAAATGAAAACTGAATCCAAAAATGGCTGCAAGTGTCGTTTAAAAAGTAAAATTTTATCATAATGTAAAACTTCTTTTTCTGTCGAGTAAATAATGTATAATGCCCGATAACTCACGGATCCCATAAACGTAGGGTGCGCCGAATCTCCCGAGAGACCATTATATGCGTGACTAACGCGTATGCGTGACGCATTATTCAGAATGTACAATTGGCCTATTTAAATACATTTTTTTTTCTACATAGTTAAAAATATGCCCCACATTAAGCAAGATTGCTATAAACGTAATGTGACGCGTAGTGGGTTTTATTAAATATATATCGTTACTTTCTTCGGGGGTGAGTTATACTTTCTTTGAAATTAATAAAAACTCGAACTGATATCGAATGACTTATGTTTGTCGATATCCAGATCGGTGAGAGTATTACCAATGGATTGGCGATGTTTTGCCAATGAAAATGAGTCTAAACACAACCTCATTCAGACCACCTTGAAATATATATAATTCTAATGGTTTCTTCAACACTGTAAATGATATATAATTAAGATAGTCCGAATAAGGTCGTGTTTGGACCCACTTTCACCGAGAAAACGGCAACAATCCATTAATAATGCTTTCGAGGCCATACAATGACAACTACAAAAATTCGTTCTTCATTTACGAAAGAAGGGGATCGTTTAAAAAATTTTAATGGAGGTAACAATCCAGACTTTTAACGAAGGTGTTACTGTATTCGAGTCAAGTATCTAAAAATCCGATTAAAAATTATGAAAATGTATGAAACGCCAAATGTATCTTGTCCAAATAAAATATCATCAGTGCAAAACCTAGACTCGAAAGCGTAGACTTTTAAGAGTCGTCGAAAGAAGGGTTTCGATCCGGTCGCGTTTCTCGAATAACATTCGAGAATCACGACAGAGGCAACAAAGGACGAGTCGATTCTCGCGGAAAACCGTGCCAGCCATTACAATTCATCCATCTCGGTCACGTCAGCGGTGATGCAATCGAGAAAGCATCCGCTACGTTCCCAGCCAAGGGTGAATTTTTAACCCTTATGCAGGGTTTCCACATGCAAACATTATTGGCGTCAAGTTTCTCGCGAAATCTCTTGAACATATTGACGTTGGGCGTTCTAAAACTGTTTTTAAAGACACACAAGTAGATCCTCCCGCGTTTTTTTTTTTTCAGCATTTTTGAAAATTACAAAATTTAATTATATACAGAAATCTGCATTTAATTGTATACAGAAGATTTTCATGTTGAATTTCGGTCCAGTCACAAACTATTCAAAATTATGGAAACATAAACTAGCGCCGCTGGCGCTGGCGCCATTGAACTGGTATACTTCTGGCGCCAATAATTTTGCATATGGAAATCCTGCATTAAATGAACCGCGGAGCTCGATGGGCGTGCGCGTGCGATTTTTCATCGCGCTGCATCGGACACGTCCGACGCTGAGAGTGACGAATCGTTCTCGTTGCTAACAAGTCGCAGACCCTTTATGTGATTTCATACTTTATAGGAAAATTTTATTTTTCTTCTAGTTAATAGACGAAAAAATCTATCTACTCGTGGTCGTTTTTGAAGGAAAAGAAATATGTTCTAAAAAGAAATTAATTGGAGCACTCTTCGGGTCAAACTTTGAAAATGATACAAAATAAAACAAAGAAACGCAAAGTGATAAAAAGTAATACGGAGTAATAAAGAACAATACAAGAGGATATAAATGCAAAGAAAATGGTAGGATATAGTAGAAAAAAAAAAAAAATAGAAAAAGTAATGCCCATTGTGAATGGATTAATGTTGAATTAAATATTTACGAAAATTCACGGTTTACGTACAGCGAGGATTCGAAACGATAAGAAGGTCCCCAGGATCCGCCATTGTACTGAACAAAATGCACGCAAAAAACGAAGTTTATTCAGCAACAAGCTTCTCGGAAGAATTCTCTAACACGCATACGTTCACTCGGAGAGTACTCGGAATACAGGATCCAAGGACCACCCCGTACCACGAATAAATAAGGGAAGGAAATTGAAACGCGACTCGCAATGTCCTGGACATACAATAACCGTACAATGGAATCACGTCAAACAGGACCGTTCGCCATGGTTCTCATTCGGTACCACGACAAATGATAATGAAAAAGAAAAAAGGGAGAACGCAATCCAAAGCACTCGTTCCACGGAAGGAAATCTGAAGCACGTACTTGCGTAAAACTTTAACGATACTTGATATCTTCCTGCGAAAAGAACAGCAACCGTAAAGAACTCCTCGTAAAAATGGCGGTCGGCTTTAAAAGGTAGAAAAAGGTAGAAAAAGGTAGAAAGACGCGCATAACATCGGGGAAATCTCTAATGAGACAATTAAGACGACGCGGTAGTGTCAAATGAAACAACGCCTCGAGGACAGAAATTGGAAACAAAGAAAGAAGGAATTCATTTCGATAAAAGTACAAATGTTGCTCATATTCTCCGATAATCTTGACCAAGAGCATTTACATATAATATGATACTACTTCGTTTATAACGAATAACGAGTTACGATGATAGATACCTGTGATAAAAAAACTTCTTTGTGGAGTACCGATAGGATTCGTCTATGTTAAGTTTCCGTGACTCACCTGAAATAAAAAGGAAATCGAGTTAGTGACAAGAGATGACAATTTTGGTTTCGGTTACACGTGGAATTTATCTATAAAGTGAATTTATTTTGCTATCTAAATAAATGTAAATAAATGCCACTGTACTCTCTGATGATTTTTATAATTTCAATAAAAATAGATCTAATTCTATATCTAAATAAACATAAATAAATTACCTATTATGTATATACGTTAACATAAGTTTTTACGCTCACGTTCTTAGAATATAAATTCAAGCGTTCGTTCTCGAAGTACAGAAGTTCCGAAATATTGATCTGAAAATGGAAAAAAGCTCTCTAGATTCATCCTTTTTTTACGTTTTACTCGCGAGTCGATCATGCGTCCATCAACGCTCATTTGTCGACTCAATTTCCTGTATAGATATCGCGTTCAATTTACGCTTGCTGAATTTCGGGATCTACTCGAATTTCTCCGTAATGCATACCGGCCATTTTTCTCCAACAAAGCAACGACCGTTTGGCTGTCACAGAGAAACAGAGCCGACAAATGCTTCCACCCAGTTCTCGACGATCGACCATTTCATAGCTCGTTTCGAGACCACCCCCTCGAGCCTCGATATAAATCGGGCTTGGATACAATTAATCCCCATTGACGCCACAATATTCGAGCGCTCGTTGCATTCGTACATTTTTCACGCCGCTCGAGTAATTCCAAAAATTCCGCATCGAGCCGCAGCCAGAGAGGTGTTTTTATTTGGTAAAATCGAAACCGCTACCAGAAACACAATTAATGCTCGATAATGGACGCGATGCCGACGCTCTACAACGCTTTCCCGCGCTTTTTGTTCTCGTTAGGTTATGTCGAGAGCGGGAAGTACTTCCAGAGAATGGAATTCGACGTTTTATTTAGAATTTTTCGGGTACAGAAACAGATACATTTCTGCCGAAATTATATAGAAATCATAGGAGCAATTTTTACAGTAAGTTCTAAATTCTATTCTATAGTGGACATTCTTAGCTTTAAACGTTTACATTTTCAATCTATAGATTTGAATTTCTCTTAAATTCTCGATTCTAAATTCTGGGTTCGAAACTTCTGAATTTTCAATGATTCGATATTTCCATAGTGAATTACAGTTATATTTACATGTCACGAGTCCTTTACTTTGAAAATCTCATTTCCTTAAATTTAGATCCTAAAGGACCCAACCTTCTCGATTTCGACCTCAAAATGCTCTCCATCAATTTTAGAACATTATTTTCGTTTATTTCAACACATTTTCCATGTAAGCAGGATAAAGTTACGCACAAGTGTAAAAAACAAATACGCAGAGGGATCATCGGTATTTATTGTAACACGGCCAAACGAGGTATTTTTACTCCTAATTTTCCAGTCCATTTCCGAGCGTTGCAGTAGAAGCTGGTTCACAGGACACCCGTCGAAACTTTATCGTTCGTGCTTTTTTTAGAAACAGCCGATGAAATCTTTTTTTTTTTTTTGCTCGAATTATCGGTTGTTGGGCGATAAATCAACTGAAAAATTCGATTCTAGGGTTAAAACAGTTCAACCCTTTGACTACCCTACCAGTTCTGTCGTCCGACAGTAGTACTATCAAGACCTTTAATCGACCAAATTTTACTCCGAAATGTTTCATCGCACGTCTATAAACTTCTCACAATAACATAGCATGCTGATGATACTGACTGAGAACTCTGTAGGGTGCGGCGCGGGCGGTTACTTTGACCGCGACAAATCAAAACACGACCCGTCACGTACGTATCGGGTAATCCGTACAAACGTCTAATAGCAGCGGCCTCTACGTGACTTTCAGTGGACTTCTCGGAACAGTCGATGTGGTAAACAATTAAATGTTCGTGAATATCTATACAGTGTGTGATAGTTCAAACAAACTTCGAGTGTTTGAGTATTCGAATACTATTCAAGCTCTAAATTAATGGCGTGGTATTTATATCGTATTTCATGAGCTATAATTTCTTTTTTTTTTTTTTATGTAGCACTGATTTTCAAACATCTATATTAATCCATAATGTTTGAAATTCGTGAAAATCCTTTGAGACATGTTTAAGTATCATCTAAAAGCTGCAGTACATACTAAAAAAAACTCGAGTTATTGCTCCAAAATGTATCTCATTTCGCGTGAAATGACCCAAAACGGAAAACTTGGACAATAACTACCCAGCCGTACTCGATCCTGTCGCGTGAACGTCTAAATTTCTTTGGACAACACGGATCTCTGTGAAAGTCTGTGTTCGCCGTGTAAATGAAAATCGATAGCCAGTCGTAATTGGTTCCCGCAGTATTTTGTCGGTCACGTGGTCAGATGAACGCCGTCCGACGAAAAATGGGAAAATACTCTGCGACCGAAATTGCGAAATTTTGAACCGGAAAACAGCCGAACGGCACGAATTACGGCCGCGGAATTGAAACTGCGTCTCTACGGCACAATCGTGCGTGAAAACAAAGGAAATTTCGGTCCGAGATATTTCGAAAACAAACGGGGGAAAAATCTCCATTGCAAATGCCGGTCGATAAAGCTTGGGCTCGCGAGAAAATGGAAACAAGCGAACCGGGAAGATTAATCCTTCGATGGAAAGGTGAGGCGTCACCATTCAGAAGTGTACCACTTTGGTAATATTCGCGAGGAGTGTGTGTACGCAACAAAGAGTTAATGCTTCTATTATTGAAATGGGCAGGTATGACAAGAAAAAAGCTGTTTTGTGATAAATTCGAATTCGTCGAAGTGGAGTAATGATATTTGAATTCATTGACACAGTTTCAAACAGTGTATTGAAAATTAATTTCAATAATGACCAGTGTATCTTATCTTTCAGTTTGCCAATATTCGTTACTTTTAGAATGGCCTGTACAGAGCCAGTAAAACTTATATACAAGAGGAAAAATATCTGTCCCAAGCACACGATTCACGAATACCGTCGATTCGAATCAATGAAATCGGCTTTCCATCGTTCTCCGCAGTAGCGCCATAGCCATCGCCCGGAAGAGAAATTTAAAACTTAAAAAAAAAGCCTGTGAAAGGAACGCATATACCCGGTTAGCAATAAATATGGCGCTGAACATAAAACAAGCGTCGAAACTTTTTTAACGACGCTTGGATTACTTTCGGTTGCCGAGCGAAACAATCGGCAACGAAGGGAGGGCTTGGGGAGAAGGGAAAACTGCTGGGGAAAATGGGTGGAGATAAGCGACCGTTTGAAGCATGCTCCCTCTGGAAGAAAAGACGTCACCAAGCGTCGAATTTACGACGAAACTTCGTCGAACATACCAGGACTCTGATAAAATACATTTGCGAAGATGTATTTTAGAGTATTCGAGTGTAATCGTCGGAGTGAAGAGATGTTTTGATGAGAGATATTTCTCTTTTTACGAGGTTATTTTCCAAGGAAATGTAATTTTAATATGGAGATGAATGTTTCTTTTTTATAAAAACGTATTTGCTTCTAGAGATCGAGTTTTGCATCTCTGTTAAATAATATAGAGCAACAGTAGTTCAGACGACTCCGATTAAATAATCGACGGTGAAATTCATTCTACAATGTGAGTGATACTGCTTTACACCAGGATTGCTTGGTATTTTATGGCCAAACATGGAACGAATGAAAATCTTAAACCTCTGTTCTTTTCCAAATTTTATTCCAGCTTCAGACCGTCGAGCCACAAGAGGATCCAGTCGAATCAACCTCAGCTGCTGTGAAAGCACATTTTTTGTTGGCTCCTGGGGGATGACCACTCTCGAGGAGTTCATTCGGCCGTGGAACAACCCACGGACTCGGTCTAATTCCAACGCGACCGTCGTTAATTCGTAAAGTGTCTAAAAGGAGTGAGGACACTGGCGAATGGATGAACAAAAAAGGTAGCAAAGAATAGAGAAAGGTGGAAGAAAACGAAAGAAAACCGGGAAGGGTAGTGTGATTTATTATGTGGGATTATGGATTTGTAAGTGCGCGAGGTAATGCTAGGGGATTGTATAAATATTTATGGGAATTTATGCGCGGACGAGACAGTAAGACCTGAGGAAAAACTGGAAGACAGAGAGTAAAAGGCTCGAGTAAGGGAGGGGGTGAGGGTAGACGCCTAAGCAAGAAGAGTACCTTGGAAAATAATAATGAAAATAAGAAGGTAAAGAGACAGATTGAACGCGCGACGAGGCAAACTAATCGAAAGAAGTGCCAAGATAGGACTGGGAAATTATTTCCAAGGTAAGGAGATAAGCTTCGACTGGGAAAAATAAAAAGCATTGGGGTGAAAGGGATGGAAGTAATTCGATGTTTCGTGGAAAAATATGTTCCCTGCGAGAAGTATGAATGATCGACTATGAATGATAGCCGATAGTTGTCGGTAGCAGAAGAAATATCGATCTTTATGTGATCGCCGAGGTTAAACGCGGTTCGAATCAAGATGTATAAGTCGCCTGTTTGCTTTTATTGTTATACTAAAGAATAAAGTTAATACATATACCCTTCGTAGATATTTTATACAGGTAAAATTGCAAGTGTTTTCAGAATATTATTAAATAAAAATAAAGTAAAATAAAAGATTAATTTTATATACTTTGATACAATTGAATTACCACCGATTCAATCACTAGGAAGTTACTACTCAAATACTAAGAATATCGCGATACTTGACCAGTGCATAAAGCCTGAAGTTCAAAGTATTTGAATACCATTATAATAAATCGCCAAACATCCAAAATACAGCGACCGAATAACTTAAATTGCAGTCAGAAAGGTCTTAAAGACCAAAAAATTGTGTTAAAACCAGGCCACCCCCTATGCGGCACGAATAGTCCTCCACCCCCTCAGTCTATACAGAAAATAGAGACCACAAAGAAATTCCGGGTAGAAAATGGAGTGGAGAAAATCCCCAAAAGAGGGGGAAACTGGATAAAGAGAAAAAGAAGCGTGAAAAAATCTGTGAACATCGCCAGAGAGATCCCGCTATGATGCGAAAGAACAAAAAAAAAAAAAAGAAGAAAGAAACGTTTCCAAAACAAGAAACTGAAAAAAAAAAACAAAGACCAGCGCCGTCACAAGAGCCCCGGGAACCAGGGACCAATTACAAAAACCGTAAATAAAGAAGCGCGAGGGGAGGGGGAGAGGGCTGCCTGCTGCAAACCTAAAAACGCGTTGGAAAAGCACGAAAATCGAGGAGAGAGAACGCGAGAAAGGAAAAACAAGGAGAAAAGTTAGAGGGCAGGGGACGTGGGCGCGCTAACACACAGATATGCACATACATATACATGTACATATACACAGTAAGTGTAAAAAAAGAAGGAAAAGGGCGAAATAGAGAGACGCTAGGTTGAACTCGTCGCGCGGAACGTCGACCGCGAGTAATTCCGCGTGGAGGAGAGCGGTCTCGACGGTGTCGTGTCCTTCCCCGGCGGAATTTGCGTCTGCGAGCACGGTAATATTTCAGAACATCGTTTTCACGGTAAATTACACGAGAATAATCAAAGAGACCTTCGTGGCGCTCGTCTTGGGAGGCTCGCGACAACTTCGGCTGGAGAGCGAGAACGCGTCGAATGGGGGTTGCGTTGTGGAGGCCGAGGGACGACAGAGAGGGTTGTTTCAAGCGTGTAGCCGGGCTAAGTGCGGCATTGCCACTCTAATGGGAACGTGTGTTGGGCTGCTGTGTTCCTTGACGTCATACGTGCACGGTTATTACTCTGCTTCCACGGCCGCCTTCTCTTGTGCTCTTTCGACTCATCTTTCTCTCGACTCCTGGCTTCGGTTTGATGCTTACTGGTGAATGTGACGGCCTTGGCTAGGAATGGATGCAACGACAAACATCGAAACCTGAATTCCTTTTAATTTCGTCCATGCGGAGTTCGCAGTTTCCATTAGGCTGAGAGAATTTCGTTTTTAGAAGAATTGTGCACGGTCGGAAAGTTCAACTCATCCAGTTTAAAATGGGAAACGAAGTACACGATTCGGATGGGAAAACCGCCAACTTAATTGAATAATGAATGGTGGAAAAAAGGTGGAGCCAGCCCTAACGATCTCGCGACACGCGATGCTCTGATCGGTTATATAGCCTCAGCCACAGAGTGCAGATTAGATTAAGAGGATAGAGTACTCTAGAATTTATTTCAAAATCGATTTTCTTTTTGCTCTAAACATATCTGTTGTCTTTTGAATTCAACATCCACCACCGTGTGAAATGAAATTTTTGAGGCACTTTTTTTCTTTCAAACTACAGCAGGAACAATAGTAAATACTCTATTAAAGTATGATACGATCTCCAGTGGATAATGGAGATTGCATGCTTCGGTACTCGTATGGTAATTAGTGGATCTTTTTAAACCCAGAAATTAGATGTTTATCATCCCTATTGCCTCTTGTTACCCCACAAAAACGGTTAAATTAACGACCAATCTATTCAACGCTACGTTCTTCGATTATACACCCAGTACAAGTACAATATACGATCAAATAATGCATTATATCAAGCAACATCTACAAACTACTCTATAAATTCTTATATCTATGGATACCTGCATACGCAAAGTCGAAAAATAAATAAAAACCGCGTTCAGTTCTGATTTATATTCTTTTATTAGTGTTTCCCGAAGTAATAAAATAATATAAATTACCGTTGTAAGCTCGACCGAAAGCCTCGCAGAATCGAACGTTGGGGGGCAAACGAAACACCGACAATCCTGTTTAGGGAAACCTTCTGTGGAGTCCAACGACGGTCAGTCGGGTGCAGCAAGGTTAACTGAAACGCGAGAGCAGGAAAAGAGAGCTGGGTTAAAACGAAAAGAAAACAAAACGATTCGACGGCACGCGACGTTCCTATGATCGGTCCTCCATTCGTTCACCCTCTTCTACGTGACTCCACCCTTTGGCAACCGAAAATCGAAGGGTAGCGTGTCAAACGCGCGTATATTCAGCACACTGGGCCCGTAAACGGTGTACTAGGCGCTTCAGACACTGTCGTGGGATTGTTATGGCCGATTCTAATCGAGATTTTTGCACGAATGTGAAATATTCGTAATTAATTAAAGGGAAGCACCGTTAAAATTAATTAGAATATGGTGAAAAATGATGGACTTGTAACAGTTATTCTTCTTCTAATTGAGTGCAAGTCACGAAAGAAACTTTTGATACAACCTAATATTACTGGTACGAAATTATTGTTTACCGATCGCTAATTATAATTATTCGCAAGAATAATGCATTAAGAGAACCTACTATTGTTTCACGATGTTTAAAATTGAAGACCTACCGATTATAAAATATAAAATGCCCATATGCTCTTTCAGATTTAATGATTAAGGATTAATTTTTTCACCTCGAGCAGTCGAGCGGCGCAGCAAGCGTCAAAATAATAAGAAGGAAATGGATAGAAAGCGCAATGAGAAAGTCAACTACCGCACGTTCCCGGGGAAAAAGAAATACATTGATATTTCCTATTCGTCGCATCGAGCAAATGAACAGGCTCGCGCGTAACGAGCCTCGAGAGAGGGGAGGAGTTAATTACAAATTAAATAATCCGACCGCGCGACTTTCAACACCGAATAATCCCCGGTAAAGCGCGCTCGCCCACGAACGTTTCCACGGGGATGAAACCTCACGGCAGCAGGAATTCCGAAGCGATGACTCGTGGAAATGAAATCACGAACTTTGTACACGGATCAAAGAGTTTCATAATTAAATCGAAACAACACTTTCTCACAAAATACTAATAACGATTTGATTGTATAGTCACCGTGTTACAAATCTCATGGCAAGGATAAAAGTGGTAGCTTTGGAAGAATGATGGCTGTATTATGAACCAATATATGACCTTTGTGTATACTACGACCATTGTATACATTATGATCTCTGTATACAACATAAGCTAATATTTATATGCATCATAAACTTTGTATATATTATGATCATCACATACATTATGACCTCTGTGCGCTGCCACTGTATAAAATACGATAAATAAATAAAAACTTCGAAATACCGCGAAACGTTCGCGCGGTAGACGAGGGTGGCTTCCGGCAGAGTTAATTATAAGCTCGTCTCCATTCACCTGCCGCGATGCCTCGGCGTCCATTTATCATCCACCGACGTCGCGTAGAAAAAAGGAGAAGAGGGGAGGAAAAAAGAGCACAACGAATGGAATTATATAGTGGGTGGATCGAATGGTTCGAAAAAGGACACCGCGACGTCCCATTTTCAAGGAAAAAGTCACGAGTGCCCTCGTGGAAAATATCAAGCTCTTTCGAATGCTCGTTTCTCGGGGTAAACGACTCGAGCAGCTGCGGTTCGATGCGCGAATTGGTCAGAAAGTTATTTCTTACATTCGACGCTAGACGTAGTCATTCAGTAATTTTAGCTATTGGCAAGAGAAGTAAATAATAAATGAATGACTAAACGTGGAGAGTTAGTCTCGCACAAACAATTTTTATTGTGTTTGAAGATTATTCGTTTTATTAATTCTTTTAATCATTTATTTGTTACTTTAAAAGGGTTGTGCTTTCACTTTTGTGTATTGTAACTTTATAGTTCGAAAAAAGTGAGGATATAAGTAAGTTGCTTTTGGGAGATTGTTCTGTTAATAGATATAAGTAAGTATTGTAGATTATACTCTACAGAAGATGTTTTATATCTTTGTTAAATTATAGACTGTTAAAATATAGATCGATCCTGCAACCAAAGAATCCAAAAGTCCTGCAATATAATTCTTAAAGTCTCACACAAAGGAAAAAAATATTTTCCTTTCGTTTTACTGCCTGGTCCTGAAAGGTTACGATTCGACTCACGAATCGACTGGAAGTTCCTTCCCCCAGTCGATGCTCCCAAATTCTACGGACGAGCGTTAAATTTGTTTTTTCTATTCGATTCCCGAGCCGATTACCACGAGGGGGAGTGTGTTGCAAACCCTTCGATTCTAGGGCTTGGACGTCGAACGGAATTTTATAGGAAGCTCGGGTGAAATTTGTATGTGGTTCGATTTAAAGGTCGATCTCGCGTGCCGTTGGATCCCTAGGTGCCGTTTAAACGCTCTCCGATAAGAAATGGATGGGCATTTAAGATTGCAGCGGAATTTTCAACGAATCCGAGTGCTCTGGTAGACTGATTAATTTAGAACAGTTTCTACAACCACTGGAGGTTTTGTAAGCTGCCAGAAGAGTATTAACGATAACTAATTTAATTGAAAAAAGATACTTATTTAAGGGAAACACAATTTATAATAAAATAATTATTTTAACTGACTCCATAATTTAAACATATAAACTGCAAATGAGTACCCATAAAGTATGTGTCAAAACGTGAAAGAAAAAAACGATATTATACCCGAATATGAACAAATCCACAACGTTCCGTAAATTCGATAGAACTTTCTTTTTAACATAGTCATAAATTGCACACTCCGCGTAAAATAATTTCATTATAAATCATGAAAAATCTGTAAAACGTATGGAATCCTATACAAAATTCGGAATTATCAAGCTGAACTTACTCACCACGAGGTAAGTAGATTCAGCCGTCTTAAGAGTATGTAGTCAGACATGTCGAGCACAGTTAATGGGCAAGCCTGAGCTGATTTTAGACTCTCTCAGACAACGAAACCCCCTCCACCCTCCGTTTCGTGTTAAAGTTCGCCGAAGCAGATACAAGAGCGAGTATTTTGTACGTGCATTCCCCTCAGGGGCGAACAGAGAAGATTATATCAACCCCTGCAGGTACGCACGCGAGTCCTCGGTTGTCCTCTTTCGCCTGGGGTGACTCAGCGAAGCAGTTTCATCCTCCATCACCAGTGGTGCACTCGTGTAGGGTGCAAAAAGGAGAATTACCCTTCTGATTTTATATACTAATTTTGCAACTACTGAAATATTTATATATAAGTATACAATTAAATTACTGTTATCAAATGAGACCTCATAGAAGAATGACAACTGGAGGTATATATTTTTGTGACCACTGTGGACGTACAGTGTGATTCAAGTGACAAATACTTGATACCTCAAGAGATGTTACAGTCTTCAATTCAAGAAGTTTTTCGAATTTCTAACTTTCCGTCCAACTACATAGTCTTGAAACATTAAAATTTAAAAGAACTTTCAACAAATTTTAGTTTCTCTAATATCGAAATGAAACAGGTGAAAGGAAACTTTAAAATTTGGAAAGCGTCCCAAGTTAAAGACGTTCAAGCAGTGTTGCAATTGAATAACATGAAAATTGAGTATCTCTAAGAAATAAAGTTCTGCAAAGAAGATCCGTCGCTTCTTAAATTTCTGGATGCGCCACTGCTCGGCAGGATACACGCCGTTTCGTACTCGTACGCGTGTACAAGTCGAGCTGAATTAATTAACGTCGTTACGTTACGTGTACACCGACACGCTACTGGTGCATGCATCGCGACGCTTTGATCGGCGAGAAACACGCTCGCAGATCGTCGTGCATCCACAAAATCGTGCTTTTTTCGCTGGTTGGCGGGGCACACTTCCACGATTCGAGGCACGATTCTTTAATAATGAAAGAACCTAAAAACTCGTCACAGATTGCCTCGTTAAATTTTATTGAATTCTGGAAGGCAGTACGTGATATTAAATTATTTCTATCGCTGCAGTATCATGCTTGGTTCTAGAAATTATCGGATTCGAATATTTGTAGAGTACGCCCGCGTTCTTTTAATTCAAAATCGGTAATACAGTATATTCTGTCGAAAATGTACAACACTTTGACGATAATGTGAAATCCTCTATCATTAATAGACTACAAATTTTATATATTTATGATATAAACTATTACGATATAAACTATTACGATATATTTATAATATAAACACATGCTAAACATAACATAAAGGTATGTGCACTTGTGCAAAATGAAATAACAATGTTATGATATTAATTGTAAAATATATTCAGCATACATTACGCATATTTTATGTATGTTTTCTATATGATTCTACATCACAAATTCATAAAATTCCCAGTCTAATCATCAATATAGAGTACTTTGTCGGTAGCGTACAGTACTTTACGACTCTACCACAGTTTACCACTGAACTGCCACTTCTCAATTTTTCTTAATACATTGATAATTCATATTTTTATGTAACCTAGTACTTTTTGCTTAACCGGATAACAGATAAACAACCGTTTATCTTTCATTCTGTCTTCGAAACTTGTATTCGGATAAGAGTTCTATCCCGCTTCCAATCAAACGCAGATGACGTTAAATCATCAAGAATACATCAAGAGCTACAGCGACAGCGGACGGTATTAAAAAAGTTTTTAATTGCCAAGTTCCTCTGTCCCCCTCAATCTGTTTATACTCTTCCTTCTCTCTGTCTCTTCAGCATTTACCACATTTCCTTCTGTGTCTCCGTTCCCGGCAGCCTCCCTTATTTCGGTGTCTTTTTTATTTCTTTTAAATAAAATTATCAACGCTCGCCTCTCTTTTCCTCCGTGTGTCCTCGAAATGCCTTGGAAAAGGAACGTTCTTCCACGAGGACGAGGAAATTAATTAAAGTGCGTGGGCCCCCGTCTCTGAAGGGGGGGTCGGAGGGAATAGGGGTTGAATTCTGCCGACAGCACCAACCAGAGAAAGAGGCGAAGAGAAGCCACGCGGTGGAATAATCGCTGGCAGAAGGCTGAGCGGAAAAAGCTCTCGTACGGGAAACTCGTGGAAGTCTGCGCGCGAGCAACCACCTTGCGCTCTACTCAAATTAATCGCTTTTTCTTCCCGCCGCTTCCTTGCTCTTCCTCTCTAACGAAATTATTGTACGTGTAGATTTTTACCGAGGCAACCAGTGTACTTCCCGTCAAGCAAAACACTTTTGTACTTTTGTCCATTCATACTAAAATGTCCATCTGTGGAATTTTCTCGTAAACCACGTTTTTTCTGATAATTGTATAGTGCTTAAGAAAACTTCCAAATGTTTACTCGTAGAATATTTTGTATGCTGCGTTGTTTATAGGATAAGTTTAAAACATAGTTTTCTTTGTAAACTGTATTGTTTATACGTACAATTCTTGTATGAAGTGTATTATTCGTGGAATTACATATTGACTTTATTGCATGAAGAATTTCTTGTGATAATGGAGGCCAAACTCCTTAATTCCTACTCTACATTTTCCCTTATTCTATAAACATTCACATGGATCCCCAGCACCAAAAAATGTTTAGATTACCTCATTTCCTTCAAAAATTTTCTTATTTTAATACGAATGACATCGTTTACGCTGCTCCACATCGCCAATAGTTCGCTTGCTAACCGCAAGCTGAACTCCTAGCGCTCAACCCTGATTCGATAAATTGTATTTTCAATTCGCAGAAATCAAACACCATAAATCCCCCAAGTAAGGAGAAAATAATTCCCTCCTCTTCGTCCTCTATCCAGAAAGCCAGCCGTCCGAGAACTCTGGGGATGAATTTTCTCGCGAAAGGAAAGGGAAAAATTGAAGAAAAAGAAAAAGGGGGGCGTCGAAAACGCTGGTTCTCGCGAGGGACGTGCTCGTATCCGTGTTTCGTCGTTTCTATTTCCGTAAAAAGGGAAAACGGGGCGGAATAGCGATGTAACGGGGCAATTTAATCGTGTCCCCGGGAAACGCAGCCCCAGCGAAAGCCAGCCATCGGCCGTTCGTCCCAGCGAGAATAGAATTACACCGCGAATTAGTGCACCGCGGCGCTGGAGACGAATTTGGCAAACGGACAGCCGGACAGCGGCGATGCTCGTCGCCTAAAATATCTCCGTGTGGACGACGATTATTTGCGAGGCATGCATGGGATAAACAGATGGACACAACTGGTCCAGGCGTTCGTGAGTAACTTGGTCCCAAAAAGTGTTGGGATTGAGTCGACGAAAATTGCGATCTACGGAAGGAAAATGATAATCCATTGCAAAGCAAAAATTAAAAATTTTAATAGCGTGTATTAGAACTGGATTTCTATGCTTAAATGTAATAGGTTATCGTCTGAATTTAACGAATTAATATAATATCACGCAAGGACGTCTGTATTTACTAAAATGACCTTGAAGCAATATTCATCTAATTACTGTTTCGTAATGACGATCTTGAAAAAATATTTCACATATAATGCAAACGTTGAATGCGATGTGAAAGATCGTAAAGGTGAAGACATTGCAAGAAAAATTTCTTTTTCACTGTGACCTTTCCAAATTTTCAAGATCACCAACGTTTACCTTATACAGAAGATACACTTCCCAAAGAACCACCATTTTTCGCCCTTCAAACGCGGTACTCGCTCATCCAAAACACCTGGCGCCTAATTCAAATAATCGAGATCCGGCTGTATCCCTCAAAAAGTTTCTCCAAGCGTCCAATTGTAATTAAACTTCGAACAGAAGCTCATCCATGCGATAACGGCGGCTGTAAAAACCGTGGTTGAAAAAAAAAAATAGAAAAAGGAGGGGAAAATAACTGGACCCTTTAGAGCCCACGTTAATTTCGCCTAGTGCGAAGCAATTAGCGGACGGAGTCTGCTGGCGACCGCTGTCCGCACCAGGCAAAAAACACGGTCGCGCAGACAACTAATAATAAACTAATAATGCAACTGCGAGGAGCCTCTGGCCCGTGGCGTTCGTCTATTTGTCGCGACGAAGTTTATTCTTGGTCGGTACAGATTATCGAGGCTCCACGGGACTAGTTCAACGCTCGCGTATCTCCTGACTCAACCCTTTCCTTTTAAAAGATAGAAAGGGTTTCCCAAAACTGTATACAAATTTTTGCCTTTCAATAAGAAATAATGGTACAGAATCTGTACGATTTCTACACGAATTTTTATAGCAATTTTTAGATAATTAATCGTGGAAGATAATGTTTAAGTGTCAAATGTATCTTGTTATTAAAGAATAAATTCCTAGAAGATCCGTTGGAAAATTCTTAATTATTTATATGGTGAACCACGTAACTGTTTACAACTCGGTATTTTAGAAACTATTTCATAGATTTGTATGATCATCGAACAGTATGAATCCAGAGAATGACCAAACTGAAATAAGGGTTGATCATCCCCGAGCTTCTATCGCGTGAATAGAGTAATATTTAAGTGAAGAATTTTAGATAGAATTATTTATGAACTCCTTGGAACTCGATATCTTGGAAATCATACCATCGATTCTACGTGCGACAAATGTTGTAATTGGGTATTTCCCAACTGCCTGAAAATAAAATTTCATTTGAAATTGTTTCGTGGAAACGGTCTCGAGCATTATAGTCTGGCAAGCCAACGTGGTAAAGAAGAATTACACCGGGGCCCTCGGCACGTGACCGCCAGACGCCGCGTCTTCCAAGTGTAATTACGCTCGCTGAAATGTTCGTATCGCCCCCGTTTCGTGGAACTTACTCCTCCCACAGTGTTTAACTTATTGTTTCGTGCGCCAGGCTCGTTTTCACTCGGTGAAAAACCCGACTTCGTACCACCGTTTGTTCGCGAAACGTCGGAAATTCGTGGCACTCGTGCGTCGAGTTCGCATTAAAAAACCGCGTGATTCTTAATGGGTAAGTCAATATTTGAACTCCTAATGGGAGGGTGGAGATCATGATCGGAGATAAAATTTAGCACGAGTTAGAAGTTTATTTTTCAATTGGCAAAATATAAAAAACTAGAAAGGCATAGTGTCATGTTTTCTTAACCAGAGCTTGAATAAAATATTTCATTAAATAGCAATTTATTCTATTTTAAATTATCCAACTGTATGCAACAAAATAGGATTTACTTAGAAATGTTCAATTTACTACGGTTTACTTTCGACTGCTTTATAACGTTCAAATATTATTCTGAAAATATCGAATTTTATTTCAATCAAATAATTCAATTTACTTCGTACCAAAAATTCTCCGTAAAACTGACCGCAAAAATATATTTTTTACCCCTTTCACACTATATAAAATAATAAGAAGAATTCATGCAACAAAAGGGTAAGCTACGCATCGAAGTAAAATCGGTCAGGTTTACGTTGAAATACCACACAATACTGAATGAAATGCCAATACTTGAGGCTCCAAGCTAAATCAAACCCAACAACGAGAAAAAAATGTCATATGAATGTTCTTCATCCAAGCTTTAGTTGACGAGATATAACGAATAAAAAAAAAAAAAAAAACAAATGAATCATATGCGTTCTGAAGCATCCCATGAATCAATACGTGTATCCATTTAAATACCGGGTATTTCTGAGCGACATGTCAATACTTGAGATACTAAGGTAAAAGTAGACCACGTAACGAGAGAAATGTGTTATATGAATATACTTAATTGGAAGGGTATAATGAATTAAATAAGAAAATCGTCTGAAGCTTCGGGTCGAAATAACCATCTTGAAAACCAGGGTAATTATGAATAATATACACTGTCCAAACATTAATTATCAAGACCAGGCTAAGTAAGCAAATATGCCAAATTAAGGATAAATTTCATAATGCTATTATCAGCTGCGTCTACGCTCTAGGCAATACCTATTCTGATCATATTTCATCTTTATACCCGAGCATCTACATATTTCCATGTATGCCTAATAATAACCTTCAACAATAAAACCTACAATAATAATAATAATAAAAACAATATCGTTCATAATCAAATATTCCCCAGTATCACATCGAACGAATCTCCACAATTATCTAAATTGAAATATCCAGTAAACGATACGAAACACCCGAACGATATGCCAATATTCAAGATATCAAGGTAAATCTAGACTACAAAACGAGAAAAAAATGTCGCATGAATGTACACTGTTCAAACTCGAGTTATACAGTGAATTAATGAAAGCAAATGTGTCACGTCACATTCGAGCATCGCGTCGAAATAATCGTTGCGCGTTTACATTGAAATAAAACACGATTCTGAATTGAGTATGCCAATACTTGCGTTGACAGAATAAATCTGGTTCATGAAACGAGAAAAGAAAGTTATATGAGTGCACTGTGTCAAGGCTTCAGTCGACGAGATACAGCGAATTAAAGAAGGCGGCCAATATGGCATCATCTAGTGCACCGCGTTGAATCAATTGGTGCTTGTTTACTTGTAATACAGAGCGATTATGAATGATGTGGCATTATTTGAGATTCTAGGCTAAATCTACATCAAAAAATGAGAAGAGAATCTTATACGAGCGTACGTTGTACAAGCACTGGGTATCGAGGTATAAGGAATTGAACATGACGGTTGATGTCGCAGCATTTCCATGTTTGTAGTGAAATTAAAAAATTATTGTTCAAGCCAAACTAAAATTTGAGGCATTTGGGTGAATCTGCAGAAAAGAAAAAACTGAGGAAAAAATGTTATATGTAGTCATTTGTTTCTCACTTTAGATAAATACAATAGAATACAATATATACATAGTACCCCCCGTTTGACTTTAAATTATTGTAATTCGGAAAATAAAGCCTAAGTAATCCATGTAACTTTTACTCTCAACATATAATCCTTTATGGAATATTCGTATACATTTTTATGAAATACACACGTTTCCGTGCAATGTAAATACAAATTTTCATGGACTTCGTAAATTTTCACTAAAATTTTATTCGCATGTACAAAAGTCAAGCTTCAAATTTTCATACGAATTGTTCCAACTCTTTCCAGTCTCTCGTGCAAACGACCGAAATTTTAAAGGCAAACTCGTCTCGGCATAAACAATGCTTTGTTTTTCTTGTTCTTTTGCATGAAAAAGTCGAGCGAGGCTGACGGGTGAAAAGTTCGATCAGGAATTGAATTAAATTTAGTTACGACACAGCCTCCCCAGTTTTCTCGCGTATGTTAGCGTGTCAATTCGCTTGGACGTGTCGCGCTGGGAAACATTCAATCGCTGTTTAATCGGAGGCCACGATCGAATTTACGACCGCTGCTCGCGAAACGAACTTAATTCCACCATACAATTCTATTTACAGCGCGATTGTAACTGGACGGAGGGCGCTCGTCGACTGGTAATGCGAGTAGAGGTAGATTTTTCGCGGAGACTGTTTAGACAAAAAACAATTTTTTAAATGGTTGATACCTTTAAAATATTTTGTTACAATATATGACGTTATTTCGACGATATAAAGATTATTGGAATCAGAAAATCCGTGTTACAAAGGTTAGAGAAGGTGTACAATTTCTCAAATAAGGATACATTCTAGTGTACAATTTCTAGAAAATCATTTTTGTTTTTATTTTTTATTATATACTTCATTTTATTTTGTAATTAGCCAGAAGTCTGGTATTGAGAAAATTCGCGAGGCGAAAATGTAACGATCGGTAGGGAGAAAATGATACGGGCGAATCCAGGCTAATTAATGCGCTCGATTACCCTCTAACTAGTGTCACGAAGAAGAGCATAATTTCATTAATTACAGGCAGAGAGCTAACCGTATCGTTTTCAATGTCGGTTACATCGATACCACTTCAAGCATAAATGAGTCTGTTTACTTGTACATTCGAGAACCGTGCATTTATACATTTAAAGGGATGCTTCTTTTCAGTTTGAAGAGCAGAAAGGAAAAGAGCAGCCTATTTCAATTAATGAAACCGGAGTTTTAATCAGTGAGAGAGAAAATAATACCATAATAATCAAGGGAAATTGTTGCGAATACGGTTGGTGAACGGAAGTGAAATTAACCGCCAAAATTTGTCTGAAAGTAAAAGAAATGACTAGAAATAAAATTTATTATGTTTGCTTACAATTAGATTCAAAAGAATTGAAAAAGACAGTTTCCTTAGATTTGGAAGAATAGATCGCGCTACAATAGATTTGAAAGACATTGTTAGTACTTTTCGCTAGATTTAAAATAATTGGTGCTTTCTTTAGACTCGTGCCACTAAATTTTACTACATTTAAGAGAAATTCAAATCTCGACAAGTTGAACAAATTTTCAACTATATTCCCCCGTGCATCATAGAAGGGCTGACGATAAAATTAGTATACAGAGCTGATTAGAAACGACGAGACACGCAGAACAGAAACGCAACCATGAATTTATGCTGAGTAGATTGACGCAGGATCGGGGGCGGTCGACGAGCATCCAAGTGGACATAATTAATGTGAAAAATTAAGCTACAAAATTACAAGATCGCCCCTAATGGCTTCTATATTACAGCCATTAATTTTCTTCACAATGCCCGTTTTAAACTTACTAGTCAGGGTGTTCATTAACGCTTTCCACCGAAACTTGCCCCCTTCTTTCTCACTCGCTAACAAGGGAACTTGGCTGAAAATCGGAATTTTCGCGAAATTCCATTACCCGCGCGCGGACACGTACAACACATTTCCGTAACAGTCAAAATGAGCTTATAAATACATAAGCCACTTTTAAGGGACTGCATTTGTACCAACCGGTTCTGCGTTCCGACGGGGATTTTCGGCGAACGTGAAACAAGAAAACTGAATTAATTATGTTTCAAACGTGTACCTCTGCTACGATATATAGCCAGCAGAATATATATTTTTTGTATGGTATATTAATATACGTTAATCATTCTTTTACTGAGAATATTAATAACACAATTGTAGAGAATATCTGGTAAATTAATTTTAGAAAACATATATTTAATAACAAAAGAAATTTTGCAGACATTACAAGCGAAATCATTTTCCAGAACTTACAGAAAATAATTGATAATTAAATATCCCCTTAAAAAAGTGAAAATTATTATCAACGTAATTGTATAATACTAAAAATTCAAACGAAATGATTAGCAACCGATGTTATTTAAATTGAAACAACGAAATTCCCTGATATTCGCAACAATTATTAAAACGATATTTTTAACGATTATTCCACGACTATTCACAAAAAGATACTGCTCCAATAATTTCACCGACACAGTCCAAACGAAATTGGCGTCATTGAAAATTCTCTAGATAACGCCTCTCCGACACACCGACTTTGACCGATTCTGTTCTCGTGTTTTCAACATCAAAAGAGTCACTCGAATGAATTAAAACGACGTCTCATTAGAAATCTAACGCGGAAATATCCGCCAGAGGGGCGTACAGAGGAGCGACAGAAACGTCGCGACGCTACTCGTTAATCAACGCCTCGTCGCGCTTCAAACGCACAGACGGAAGAAACGCGAGATGCATAATTAGATGCGTTCCACATCAACGTGAAAACAGAAACAGGAAACAGGGAACTATTAAGGGACAAATTTCATTCTTTCGCTCTCCCTTTCAGCCTTTGCGTTCCGTCTTTCGCCACGATTTGCTTTCATCCCATCAGGAAGATAAAACGTTGAGGTGGCATGACAAATAATCCTTTACACAGTGAAAGTAATTTACTAGTGAAAAGAGAGTCTAAAATGTAGAACAAAACTCTTGGTGCGAGGGTTCGTTTTCGAGAGGATCGATTTTGATTGAAGAGAGCATTTGGCAAGCGTGTCTGACCATTAATCCTTATTTCTACTTGTGGCGCCATTTATACTCGCGTTTCCATGGAACAGCATCCTTTCCAGCTAGCCGTTAAGGAATTCGAGAAATTATAAGTCTGAATTTGCACAGAATATTTGTATTTATATTATACATGTAGCACGACTGTCTTAAAAATTTTATTTTAGTGGAAATTATAGCGAATAAAAGAAAATATTTCAGTTTTATACTGGCAATTCATCACTGACAATGTTACAACGACTAGACTAAAATTCTTATTGTTGTTTCTTTTCCTTTCCATTTTTTTCTTGTTGTATACCCCCTGTATTCGTTGTATTGATCCCATCATCTTGCGCTATATTTGTATTATCATACTTCATATTTTTATTACACTGTCACTTAATATTATGAGTTGTTATACGATTGCTACAACTTTTGATAAACATTTAAAATTGTAAAGTCAAACCTAGTATCCTACGCCATCGAGATAGACGATCACTTTGAATATTATCCTAACAACAATAGCTAATTGATTTGTACTCCCTGGCCCTCCCTTAAGGGGTGAACATCGATTCCAAAGGAAGACAAATTCCAAAGGAATAGAAACTCTCCTCCGAGAAGTGAAATTCGCGTACGCGTCTTTGATTTCTGCTAGGCGCGACGACCACCCTTCAAAATTCTCCCTCGACGGAAAAGGTTGGCCTTCGAGCGAACTAGACGCTTGTAAGATCAACCCTGAGAGTAACGATATCCTGGCGACGCAAACCACTCTTCTTTCCGCTCTCATTCACCCTCGGCCCACACTCTCGCTTCATTTCAGTTTCGCCCACGAACGACACTCGGCTCCAGCCATCGTCCAGTCGGCCGCAAACACCGCTGGGAGCAACAGGCCCACCCTTATCGACCCTGCTCCCCTCGTATTCCACCATCGTTTCCCTGCCAACCCCCTCAGCTCTTCGATACCATCCCCCGAGGAATCTCGGGGATTGCGTAAGTCGCTGGAAGACGTTTATTTTCCTCGGTGTTTTCGTGGCTCCGCCAGAGAAGGGTTGGAATCGCTTCTATAGGGGTAGTTTGTCGCGTGGGTATTTCAATTTGACGCCGGCTAATGTGGCGCGGACTCGCATGATTCAGAAATGGGTTTCGACACGAGTGTTCGTTATATGGAAATGTCCGTTACGCATAGAAATTAATACGATGAATTCAAAGTTAGGTTAAATGTTATCCAAAGTAAAAAGTATAGGAAATTGTTGATCAATTATAATTGAAATCTGTTTTTCAATGTTTCATTGTTTGAGTTTGTGAATAGCTACGAAAATGAAATTGTCTATTTGTTGTAATATGGTTTTAGAATAAAAAACATTTAAAATTGTAAAATCATGGAAATGGAAACAAAAGACTACTACTGAATATGGAAGAATTTTTGTTGAAAATATTTTAAATATTTCAATTTATTTCCAGTTTGTTCGTGACGTTCGTTATTGCTGGAAATATAAATAAAACGATCGATACCTTTCTGATGGTAATAAGTCTACTTAAATTACAATGTCAATGCACATCTGACAATCTAAGAGAAATGTGATTCTTGTATTTGCCAATCAAAACTGAATCAACTGCTTGCAAAACGTATTAGGTAATACTTGATCATTGTTTAACGTGTATTGAATAATAAAAAAAAAAAGTTAGTAAGTGCCTGCACCAGCCGTAAAAATTCCGACTTCGATGGAGGACTATTCCCAACTTCGACCAAATAAGATAACCAATAAATCGTGCCTTTTCCCAACCGCCTACTCCATTTTTGTTCCCCTTGTTTCTCTCGTCTCGTAGAGACAAAGTTTACGAGCGTCTGCGCCCGAGGATTTGGGTTTGGCGAGGGTGGAGGGCGAAGAACGAAGAGATCGAAAACGCAAGTTGTGATACGCGAGGGTAAGGTCGCCTAGAATCTCCT
Organism: Hylaeus anthracinus; assembly: GCF_026225885.1. Lineage (NCBI taxonomy): Eukaryota > Metazoa > Arthropoda > Insecta > Hymenoptera > Colletidae > Hylaeus > Hylaeus anthracinus. The sequence continues at coordinate 8,297,272 of NW_026534333.1, read as the reverse complement.
TCTTTCCGCAGGATCGATCCTGCAAACGACAGTCTCAACCCTCGCAGGGTCACTATCTTCCTACAAGCTGTGTCACTACAACTGCTGGAAAATATTCCACAGCATTTCACTTTCCTCTAGGAAACTTTTCCATCATTTCAAGGTTAGCTTAACAACAACGGACAGCTGCAGCTTGCCATTTGCACCGAGGGAAGCTTGTTTTTTCTCTTGGCTGAATGTGTACGATTACATAAAATTGTTGCGGAGAATATTTGTAGCTATTCTTGAAAGATACTGACCTAGGAATATTTACTGCCTTGCTTGAATATTTAATGTGTTATTATCGTGTTGTTAACACTTGGTTAGGTTAGAACTTTTGTTTTGTACAAGTTTACTAACTCCTATTATTATTTATTCAACCTACTTTCTTTTCATGTTTCACATGCAACCGAAACGATAAATGAACTACACTTAACGCTTGTTTTACTACTTCTACAGGTAAAAATTTTTGAAGTGCCTGCTTGAAACGCAGACAATTTCGTTTCGTAAAATGGAAAATCACGGTATTTTTCCACCATAGTAATGATGAAAATTCTAACCAGCCAGACCATTACGAATTTTTCAATGTTTGCAGCTTCATTCTGGTTACCAATTTTAACATCACAAATTTGTTCCTTCCTTCGATTCCATGTATCGCTCCCAGCTTTATGGACATTTTGCGCGTCGAAAAATATGTTATTTTTTTTTTTTGTTTATCGAACCAGTAAACACGTGCGCAGTCGACAAAAATATACAATATAAACGCCCAGGGAGATTCATCTCAACCATTAACGAAAAGGAAATATATACATATATGCAGTGATAGAATGGCGCGAATGACGCAAGAGGTTAGTTTAGGCCGCGCTAACGTCGATTAGTCGCTCGAGACAGCCCGATGACGAAATTTTTTTACTTTTGCTCCGAGCACACTACTGGAGGCTATTTATACGGTTGCGTCACTATACTGAGGTAACTACAACAATAATTGCGTTGCGTAATAGTCTTCGATTCGACGACGAGCAAACGTTTCGAGAAAAGAAATAATCGCCGGGAATCTATTAATCCACGTCGAGCCAACGTCAGCACGATTCTTTTTCCGCGGTCGCGCTATCGTTCACAAGATCAATATTTGTTAAGTCGACACGTTTCAACGAAATGGAAAACTGATATTTTTCGGCGGATAACAGCAATACTGGGCAACGAGATGAAAAATTTGCCGTCCGTTGCGAACGTGGCCAGGTGCGGAACGAAGCTGTTGCTGATAATAAACTCAGAATAGGGAAAAGTCTATAGAGGGAAAAATTGATAGTAATCAAATTAATTAACTAACGGTAGATTCATTTCAAACAAATATAAACCACTGTGAACATACCTAAACATTCTTAAATCTAAATTTTCTAATTGACATTCCTACAGTAACTCTATAGATTCTGTGTAATTTGGTAAAATATCCATGATTATGGAAAAAAAAAAACCTATCGCTCAAGTTTCCTGACAACGATCAAACAAGGACAGGAATAACAACTGGCGAGTCAACAAGTCTTATAGATTTATGACTCGATAAAATTAGGGATAATCAGAACGAGCAATTACAATCAACGAGTAAATAAAGACAGTAGTAGACGGTGAATCAACACAGCATACAATGATTGGATCAATCAAATCAATGCACGCGTCGGTAATCAATGAATCGCAGAAACTGGCAGCAAACGAATGCACCGGTAAACACTGTTAACGGGTTAATCAGCGAACGCACGCAGGCATAATCTATGCGTGTTTGCTAATTTCTAGAAGGTGGTCTAGACGGAAAATTGGAATCGCTAATTACATTGTTAATATCTCGTGGGCAAATTACAAAATGAAATGGAGGAGTGGATATGGAAATTGGTTAGGTAGAATGTGTTAGTATGTATTAGTAAAAGAAATTATTGGTGATAAAATTTGACCATAATTTGGAAGAAATAAAAAACGCGTGCGCAACAGTAGCTATGATTTTCACGCATCCAAGATGGCTTGCCCTTAACATTTTCAGTATCGTAACACAAAAGCAGCCCAAAATTCTCAAGACCCGCGATTTCGACCCTCCGGCAATAGGAAATCTAATTTGCAATAAAGCATTTATGGAGTTTCGCAACGCGCCTCCGCGAGTCACCCCCGTTCCAATCCCGTGGCTCGATTTACCGACTTCGGCGCGAACAATAACTGCCAGCCGACATCCGAGACAGACAAGGGATCCCAGTTGGCGAGAAAGCATCGTGTATCCGTTCTTTCCCAATAAGACGAGTTACCCCAGACGTAACCATCAATCTCGGCATCTTACCGTGCGCCTGAATCGCGGCTTTCCCCTCGAGCCGCCTTCTTTTATATTCATGAAACGCGTTTGTCCCATATAAACAGTCGCTTGGACATTTAATAAAGCCTTCAATCCTTATAAATAGCTGCCGTCGCGATATGCCCCAACCGAGTGATTGTCCTTTCCCGCTGGCGCTCGCAGAAACTGAATTCGAATCGTTTCAGCGAGATTGGGGCTGCATGAAAGCGTGTTACAGAGCCGCTGGAGAGAGATTCTCGGGGGTCTTCGCGCGCAAGAGTTCTTTGATGTCTTGCGAGCGAATGCACCGCTGGATATAATTAGAAGAACGCCAGGAACTTCTGAGATGCTGGGACAAACGTTCTACGCGAGTAATACTGTGTCGAATCCACGGCATAATGATTTTGGTGTCATGGGGCGATGTTTATTTCGAGATCAAGTAGAGGAATCAACCGAGTGTCGAGTTTTTCTTTTCTCTTGCATTATTATCTATCTGGATTTAGACTTTCAAAAAGACTTTTCTCTACGATATTTTTCTAAGTAAGCAAATATTTCTTCGTAAATCTATGCAATACGCTTGTTACAAAAGTGGACAGTTGTATAGAAATACAAGTAAGTTAATGTCAACGTGAGTTTTTGCTCGTTACGTTGGTTTCACTATACGCGTACTCGTTATACAACCGACTCGACTGCATTTGGAAATCTAAACAATTAACCGCGAGAAGTGAACCTGATTAATCGAGAAAATGTAGAAAGTAGGCTGGAATATCTAATCAAGTCCAAATACAGAGATCAGAGGCATTACTTGTCAAGAAAATATATATAATCTGAGTATACTCTGAAGAATGAACAATTTGAAAAACACTAAACGTCATATTATGGAATAGTGAAGACAATTTTATTACTAATATTTACTTATTCCATTAACATATTAAGCGAAACACTAAATTAATTAAATTATACGCATGACGAGTATACTCGCGACACAAAATACTGTCTTTTCTCTATAACGAGTATACTTACAGTGAAATCAATTATATTTAATTATTAAATTGGAATGGTAAAACACAAGTATATCATGTATCCAAAAGAAACAAGAAATTATTGAGCTCTGCTGGCTTACATGACAGCCACTTTTCACGAATAGCTATAACTTCGTAACAACACGACATCGATGTTTGAACATTATTGAGGTGCTAAATGCTAGAGCAAAGCAATTAAGTCATAACTAAATTCGATTTCTTCCTCGTTTGCGTAACCGTCTCACATGCAAAAAGGTCAGCATCTGACTGATAATTGCATTTCCAGTAGCCACGATAATTGAACGTAATGAATGCTGTGTCTTTGCCTCGTCACAAGTACGAGAAAGTTGCGAGCTCGCCATGCAATCGGGCGTTGAAATCACCAGAACCGTTCTGGGAAAATGGCGCACGAAGGGTGCAGCTTAACACTAGGTTCTTACCTAGTTGAATTAAAAATTCATGTTTTCATGGATTACATTTTCTGGAAGTTTAAATCTCAACGTTAAGTTCATTGAAGTCTTGCGATGATTTTGGAAGATTTAAATTTAGAAGAACACTATAGAGATTAAAGAATACAAAACGTATAATCTCTAGACTGCCAGACTAATACCCTTGAATATTTCTACAAGGTTCAAATAATGCTTCTGTATAATTGGTAATTTTATAATCTAACATTTGAGATCGCCACAAATTCTACTGGCGAATTTGAATTTATTCAGACAATTATTTCCCAAAGTACAAAGTTCCTGAAGATGACTAACTTAATCGCCTAATAAATCAAAACACTGTCAGAACGATCCACGGTGATGTATGAAAATGCTACATTGGAACAATGCGCGACACAATAGCGTTCACGTCATCAGCCAAGAACCACGATTCCCTGAGAAATCTCTATTTACGAGTGTCTGGTTACAGGAGTGGAGTTAGTTTGCAACGAAACAGCCCCCCTCTCGCGTTTATACAAGAATCCCGTCCGGTAACGCGGCATTCTGGCTGCAATTCCCAGTTAACAACGATTACGCGTGCCTCACTATGGAAATTGTCTGCATTAAGTGTTGCGCAACCGCGAGTAAAAATCCTCGCGGTGAACCGCTCAAATGTGATATAATAAGGTCTCACGGGTTGCCCAATGCCCCACGTAGAAATCGTGTACGTGTTCTTGGGGTCATCCGTGAAATTTCCACGCCAACTTTCACGACCTAACGATACAGACGATCGACGACGTCTCTCGTCCGACAGGAAAAAGAAATTTTCAATGCTCGAGTAGACTGAAGCGAGGAATCAATTGCCAATGCTTTGATGAATGAAAAGCCAGTTTGGTAGAGGCCATTGTTTCGCCTTAATTGTGCAGGTCATTTTATTCGAGCATCATTGGCTCTATTGGTTGATCGTTATGTTTTACTCTGTTATGCCAATGTATTTTATTCTTTAATTAATTAACAGAACAATTGAGAGAACCGAGAGTCTTTTTAAGCTTTAGACTATAACACCTCTAACATTGGTACACGTTCAATCCACCCTCCTCTCCACACAGTATCACGTGGATCAGATGAATGTTATTATCATTCTTTACATTCATCATATTCTTTATGTCGCATTCTATACAACCTGAGCAACGACAAACAAATCGAACCACGGTTCGCAGCTTCCGTTGGACAGCAGTTTAACACACGACAGTTGCGTTCAACACGAGGTGGGACACGCAACAGCAAACAACAGGACAGGAATTTTGTCCCGTGCGACGAGCCTTGCGGTTCACCAATGGCCACAGCGTCATGACACTGGTTCCATGACGATAGTTTGTTTTCAGTTGATCTGGAGTAAGGGTTGGCAAACTATGGCTCGCCACCTGTTTTTAAACGAGTCTACTTATTAATATTACAGGGAATTAACTAATTACGTAGATCATTATTAACCGATAATCCTACTTAATAATAGGAATTAATAACTTCGAAATGTCACTTATTAATAAAGAAATTTTGAACATGTTTAGAGCAACAACTTCTGTGAACCAAAGGCCTAGAACACAAAAACCTCTATAAGTCTCGCTCTAACAGCCAATCCAATACTAACACTATAACCTCGCCACAAATTAACCACAGTAACCCATATCTATTTACAAAAAGAAAGAATCGATTACATTAAAGAAAAGACATACTTCTCCATAACTCCAAAAAGCAAGACTTGCTAGTTTCTTGCATCTACGGTTCCATGACGTCACTGTATTCTCAGTTGATCGCAATTATTTTGAATCTAAACGAAGACCATTAATCTTTCCAATTCACGACCACCGACACGTTTTCGTCGCGGTTTGATCAGCAATCGTCGCAACTTTTTGCACGTTTGCCTCTTTTGAGACCACCTGTGGCTGCGATCCTCGAAACCCACTCGATTCGCGCGAAACGTTCACGTTCGGACAGAAATTTTTCGAAATCCTCTCCCAACGGATGAATTACGCGTCCCTCGAACGTTTCATTTTCCAGGGAAATTCGCTCGCGAGCTGTTTTACGGTATTAACGGACGTTGCGTGATTTTTGGTATTCTCGGAATATCGTGAGTACCTGGGAACGTTTGAGAGAAAATCGATGATGGAAACCGGAGGAATTTTCGGGTAAAGCGTTGACAAATAGCACGGTTGTTCTTTGCTATTACTAATTAGAGTATCTTGTGCAAGATGAGTCTGAAGAGATAGGTAATAGAAAAGTAAGAATGATTTTATTTAATCGAATTCAATTTTAATTAAACTTTCCTTACTCTTCTAATTTCAGCCTTTCCAAATATAAAGCTTTTGTTATAATCTGACAACGAAAATGCGTTGTGGGAAAATTGCTGTTTCTGGAAACTAAAAATATATGCTAATGCATTGGTGAACAGAAGAGTAAGAATAATTTAATTCAATTGAATTGAATTTTAATTAAACTTCCCTCCTCTTCCACTTTCTGCCTTCCTAAAATAAAGTATTGTTAATTCAATCTGGTACGATCACCCTACGTTTCTATATTAGTGTTTAAATATCTTATTCGTAAAAATGATTTAGCACTACCGATCACTATCCTCGGATTTGTTTACACTAATCATTCCCTCCACCTGGCACCGACCAAAAGGTTCTCTTCCAGATTGCAGAGTCTACAACGTACAATCCTTTCGCCAAAGACAGAGAAAGAGGTGATACAAAGGCTTAGCTCCGCGTTCAAAGTTTCGCCAAGTTGCTCGGAACTACTTCGTTATCGCTATCGCCGGGGACTCGTTACAGTAGAAACCAGATTGTTAGAAGCTACACCACTGACGTCACACGAAATCGTGGGTGTTATTTGCCCAAGAAACAAAACACCAACTTTATTTTCCGAAGATTCGAAATTTCAAATAACATAAATTATTACTGGCTTTTGAACAAAATAATCAACGTACTACTCTCTAGAGAAATGGTGAAATTCGATTGGAAAGGAGACGATTCTTTGTTAAAAAATGAGTAAAAAATGTAGAATAAATTGTATAGGTATATTTATGTATATTAATAAATCGTAAATGAGCCATTTTTATATTCATCACAAAACCTCTTTTCTTGGCGTTCGTCTCTTTTCTGATAACTTTTTATTCTGTACCCAATTCAGATTCGCTAGATACGATCTATTCAAAATTATTATGGCGTCTCTGTTGATTTCGATTGTTAATGAAGACTTCTCGTAAGGCGCCAGTGCTCCAGCATAGTTTGCGAAACGCTGAATTAGAGAACGAGTCGGCTAGACGCTCGAACGTCGACGTCGTTTCGCGCGCCACTTTTCCACGATCTTCCTTGATGTAACTAAACTAATTTGCGATTGTTCCGCCGCTGGTGGGGCAGCGTGGCGAAGTTCCGACGTTCGTAGCGGCGCAGGTTAGCCCCCGAGCAATTACAGGAAATTTGCATCGATATTCCGTCTCCACACGAATAATTACGAACGCGGGAAAAATGAAGCCGCGAACCAAGTCGACAGAAGTTACCAACTAATTTCACGACGGAATATTATCGTCTACGAATCAGCGATAAAACAAACAAAGACACCGACCGAAAACTCTGGCCAATCGAAAATGATTGCGACATTCACAGCAGAGCTGTCCTGATTTTACTCTCGATAACGAATAAATATTGGAACTACATTTATTCGATTGAGATTTTCTTCGTTTTCGAAGGACATCAGCGACGAATAATTTCATATCGAGTAGAAAAAGAGGTGGTTCGTTAGCGTCATAATATTATTCGTTCATTCATTCCTTGATTTATGTAACTAAAAATTTATTCATCGATGTACTCGACTGAAAGGTGTATTCGTCTGAAATATTTAACAGATTGAGAAACATTAGGACAGAACGTCTATCGGCTTCCATTCAAGCCTAAGTGGCCATCTCAAGCACTTCCTGTGAAAGTATGCAACTGCATATTACTGAAACATGAAAATGGCTACAACGCGGGAAAATGGTCAAATAAGGTACACGTTTACATGAACTTTCTTCATTGTTATTGCGTTCCCAATCCGCCACTGAAGTGGCTCCCACAATCTATGTAGATCACGTTGCGTGTCATATTCAAACAAAAGAGAATAAAATACGTAACTTTCACAAGCATGATCTATTTGAACTTAAACGTTCGACACGCAGCTGAAGTTCCCTTTGTCATGATGCGAGACAAAATAAAACCACTATGTACCAAGCACAGCTAATTCTTATTTTTAATTATTATGAATAACGTTGACTTGCATGACCTCTATTTGTAGCTTATTCATCGAATAAAATTTTGTCTACGTCTGGTGACATTCACACCTGCTGCATAAATCCGTAAAACATCGATATTTAACGTCAAACAGAAATTTGGTCCTTCAAAGAGAAATCAAGCAACTTTTGGCAAGGATGTTTGAAAGACAGCCGACATACATTGCTGAAACACGACGTTTTATGGTAATTACGACGCGACCTTGGTTAATATTTCGTGGCGCAGAAAAAAAAGTTTCTCTGAAATGTTGTCGTATCGACGTATGAAATTAGTTTTCGTTTCTACGGTGAATCCAAAACGCTTCACGTTTCTCGTCTAATATTTAATCACTTTTAGATCTATATGGTTGTCTGACGTAAAGCTAGATAAAATTTATTTTGTTTGTAAATCTATTGTAAATTCCTTTTATTTTCTCAAATTCAATTTTTGAGTATTATTTTATCCCCTTAGATTATTAGTAAAATTAATAAATAAATGTATCATGTTGTAACATATACCAAAACGTTGAAAGGAGACTGTAAAAAAAACAATACAATACTCACGACAACAATTATTTTAACAAAATCTGAAGAAGTTGGTAATCGGTGAGACGCGACGAAAAGAAGCACTTTTCGAAGCTTCATTTCTACGTTAAACTTTAAACGATGTAACTTCGATTTCGGCTCGGTACGTGACTTGTTAAAAATTGAAACTTTTGAATCTGGATTCCCCAAGCTGTAATAAAAACTCGATTGTAAAATAAATCCAAAAACTTTGAACAAATATCTGCTTCGTGAACTCGCTTAACTTAATTCTCGAAATGGAATCAATCGATCTCAAAGTCACAAATGTTCTGGACCATGGAAACAACTCACCAAAACGAATAAAATTCTATTGTTTTCGAAAGTGTTGTAACATTTACAAGACTAATCCGAATAACTCTAAAACGGAGTAAAAGTGGAAAATAAATAATCCATTTTTAAAACTATAGAACTTATCATTCTTTAGTGTATATCCATACAAACTGGTCTACGAATGATGATAAAACAATGCAAGAACCAAACAAAAACATGCCACAGTGAGAACTAAATGAAAACATCAACGAAACGACCAATTACGAAGAAAACATTCAACGATACGCTGCGCTTGTTAAAACGTTCGAGTGTGCCTTCACTGTAGACCCATTGATTTGTTGCTCTATTCGCCACGCGATTGGATGACGCCGCTAAGTGTTAAGTCAATATTCCAGAGAAATGGCAGCCGAGTATCAATTGCGCTTCTTAGACACGAGGAAGATTCTCATCGAACGATCCGACTGGCTATTGCGTTATATCCTGGCAGGATCGTTATGTGTATATCTGTACTGCTTTAGCGCGGTGCTTTTGCAAACTGGCGCCATAAAATCATAACCGACGCAATTTCCTCGACCAATAACTTCCGTTTGGTTGCCTCAAACGCTCCCTGCGCGAGAAGGCTGACGGTGATTTTGCTCGGTATTGTTCCCGTAGATTCACTTCGAGAAATTTCGCTCAGTCTGCCACTTAGGAAATATTTGACATGAATTTATTTTCGCAGCAGCAGATGTAAAGCAAACACAAGTTCGGTTAGACTTGCTGTTAAATGCGCGTGGATTTCTTGTTTGGGAAACTTCGACGTCGATTACGGAATTTGCAAATTGGGATATTATTCCGAAAGGCACCAATGATAGGCACCGATGAAGGACACTAAATATGAAATTTTAAGTTCGGCAATTCACCCGTTTAAAGGATACAGTCATCGTATTCCAAAGCATCGAAATACTATTATGACGGATTTATAATTGTATCTTCTAAACGCATAAATTGCAAAAGCTAAAAATTTATGTCTGGAGTCCTTTCGTATCCTTCATGATACTCACCAAGTTCAATTTCGATCGGCCATCGGTGCCTTCCGGCAGTACAGTCGCAAATTAGACAATGGAAAGCAAGGTTCTAGAGCATCCGAGGCCCATATAAACGAAAGATTTAAAATATTAGCCTCCATATGCAGAGGATCTAGAGCACCGCGGGTTTTGTAAGTGTTTGATCTAGGGCATCAAGGTTTTAACGAGTCAAGGGTCTAGTGCACCAAGACCTTTATAAGTCAAGGATCTGGAACCCCAAGGCCTCTATGAGCCTCTGTAATTCTGATTCTAGAACCCTAGTATCCAATGCCCACATTATACTTCTCGCCAGAAATTAACCAAATTAATCCATATCTATGTACAAAAAGAAAGAATTGATTGCATTAGAGAAAAGACATACTTCTCCATGACTCTAAGAAGTAGCACTTGTTAACTTTTTGCAACCAGCAATCTAACCAATAAATATTCATTGACGAACGAGTCAATCCACTTTCTTGCTCTGTTGGAAATACCTAACGAAATACCTTGGACCAATTTCCATTTTAAGTTCACCATGGACGCTGAAACGACCACGTTCGCCAATCGACACGCGAACTTCCCAGTCCTCCAGAGAGCTCAAAGGACCTTAAAGGAAAGCAATTCCAGGCTTTCTACGATGTTCCGGCCGTGTCTCGAGACAATACGACGGAATTAATTCAACAACTCACGTGCCCGATACGCGACTTAATCGACGCCCTGAAAAATCCAACGAGCCATTCGCGTTCAGCCAGTGGATCGAAGCGTACTTCCTCGTGTCGCCAGCTTTATTGTCATGCTGGGCATAAATTTCACGGCTTTACAGTCGCGTACCGTAATTCCCTCCCTCCCCTGACACCCAGGGCTGAAATATCGGAAAGGGAAAGAATGACTTTGGACGCCGGGAGGAAAGCACCTTTGCTTCGGATAAGAAACGAAATGGTTTTCGAAATTTATCAGTGTGGACTTGCATTTCTGGCGGAACGAGGTTCGCGGTTATCCGCAAAACTTTGTCGTGGATACGGCGATTCGAGGCAAAGATTCGATTGCATTCTGTTGAGAACATGTGAAGTATGGTGCTAGAAGATAAAGTTCGGTTTCAAAAGCTTTAGGATTTCAGGCCTTTGACATAATACCACTATAATAATACAGAATGCTAGAGTTGTAACAGAGTATCTTTCCTCTGCTCTAAAATTTAAACCTCTAACAATAACTCTAATTCTAGTGGTCTAGAATGTTAGCGCTGTAAAATTGTAGACCGATAAAAAAAATACGATACGCGTTCGAAATCGATGCAGGTAAACATCGGTAAAAAGAACCAAAAGCTAAGTTCGAGGAAACGAAAATTGTAACGAAGCTACGAAGACGACAACGGTCCCGCCATCTGATAAAGACGGTACAAATTGCACAACTTTGGTCAAAGGATATCATACGATTATCCAACGAAGTTAACTGACAAAAAATTCCGAATGGAACCCGAGTGAATAAAGCTCTAACGAGCAACGTCGGGGTCGCAAACAAATAAACAACCCCAACATCTGCCCAGCACATACCTGAACGCGAAATACCAAGCTCTTATCAAATTCGGTTGTTTACTCGACGTGTCCCAGTAAATCCCGAATTCCATGCGCAATTTAAACCCAATTCACAGGGTCGCGCACCAAGAATTCATCGCGTCGATATTCCTAGGAAAAGCCTCGACCGACAGAACGTTAACGACGTGATCATTCCTCGACTACCCAAAGGCCTGGACTCTGCCGTATCTTTCCTATAACAACGTGGGAATCTCGCGAGGGGAACAGGGAGTATCAATTTCTTTTTCCTAGCCACTAGCCCGTGGATCGAACCTCTCGAGAAAAAAAACTGTCTAGCACGAGGAACGAGACCGCGAACGTGACGAACGACCGTGAATTCCAATCGGCCGGAAGCACCTTCGAAATCTGCTGATAATTTCGTTTTTCAGCGAAACGCTGACTCGACCTAATCGATAATCGTGATTTCAGCTCGAAATATGGTCCACGCTTGCTAGATAATTCGTCGCGTATCATCCACATTCGGTAGCGACCTATACAAGTATAGATACCTATCTGGGGGTAGTGGTACCATAGACAGCTAGAACTCTAGAGTTCTAGAACTCGGAAACTCGGGATGCTGACATTAGAACAATGCGTCATTATAGAAATGTAACATTTTAGCAGTATAGAATTCTAGATATCTCGCATTATAGAACTCTAGAATGCTACATTTCCAATTTGATAATGTTCTAGGAATGGGACCCGATAATCGCGATTTGAGCTAAGAATATGCTCCATCTCTTCTACATCTTACGCCGTGTATTACTCCTATTTAACGTAAACATCCAGAAGCCTAGATCTTCGATGCGATAGCAGTTTAGAACGCTATAATACTAGAACTAGGTCTCCAGGAAATTAGTACTGTAAATTTCGTCGTACATTATTCCTATTTTCGTTAGCCTACACAAATCTAGAATTCTAAGTCATTAACATACTATTTAGAGCTGCATAACGCTAGGACTCTAACATTCTAAGACTATACATTTGAACTATAATCCTGCCTTCGTCGTATTTTACGCTCTGTCGCATATTATCCTCGCTCAACCGCGACCTCTGTGCCGGTGACAGATTTTCTAGGTATGAAAGATGACTTTGGGAATAGATTTGAGGTTCAACAAGTTTGCCTATCGAACAATTGTAGTCCCCGCGGTTGGACAAGACGCTGTTCCCCATAACTTTACACTTTGCAGTAGTTTTAGATTCGAATCGAAAACCCGAGATGTTGTCCTCCTGGACACCGTGGGAATAGAATTTTTCTCCGTGCGAGATTAAGTCTCACTAATAGACTTTCAGTTCTGTATTACCTTCTAAGCACTTATTCAGAATGTACAAAAACGTTAAAATATACATATTTCGTTTAGGATCTCTTAAAGCAAGAACACTCCTGGTACTCAACGAAAAATACCAATTACATCGCACTATGCTCTCGTTATGTAAAAATTGAAAAACTTTTAAATGGAATGAGGAGAGGATCGACAAATTTTTCCGGCTAGAAACAAAAGCATATCGTCGTAGCGATTTTTCAACTCCAGGACGTGCCTTGTTATTTTTCTAAATTGCTTCCTCCCCTCGATCGATACCTCGCAGTTTCACCTTCCAATATTTAACGCGATCTCCAACAAGTAACAATTCGTCCCCGATATCTATACCAAAGGAGACCCAAAAGAGACAGTAGGAAGAAAGGGTGACAGTTCTCGGTTTATTTGCTTGGTGTACGTACAACCATAGCCAGAGACTGGCCAGGCTCGATCACGCGAGCTAATCAGTACAGTGCTCAATTAGCGAATTAGCAATAGCCCAAGAGAGTATTTGGAAGTAATCGCTTCCGGCTCCCTGAGAGCCTCGATGTCCTTCCCATTCTCCAGCCCATTCCCTTCCTTCCTCATCGATCAGCTGATCGTGCTCCGTCGACTGGAACGCAGATAGCAGAAAAAGATCATTTATTACCCAGGGCTGGCTTCACGTGGAAGCAAATGATCCACTGCATTAGGAAGTCTATTGCTAAGGGTACTTTAACAGGGAAAAAGAAAAATTAGAGAGGGAGAGTAGATTTTTTCCTTTATTTGGTGTAGTTTGAAATTATTATTTTCAACGATAATTCAGTGAATCAAAATGTCGCTTTCGCCCGATACTTATTCCCCGATTAAACACCGCGACAACGCGCGGGATATAGAGTATGATCGTGGAAATTACGACGCAAAGTATCTCCTGATAACGTTCGATATGTGTATGAATATACACATATGTCATAGAGTAGATATATATATCGACTACCAAGCGTTCTCTCATCGCCCAAAAGACAAAAGTGCTCGTTATGGCTCGTATCTCCGCAAATCGAATACTCTTGTCGGTTCGTTCGAGTTCCGTGATCATTAAACTCCGTTCACTCACAATTATCAACCCTTATCGGCGCACAATAGCGATCAGTGAACAAAGTAAACACTGATCCGCGCTTTTACGCGAACCCACCAACCAGCAACGCGAGACCCGCAACGAATTCATTGGGAAACGACGCATGCTGTTTCAAAGGGAAGTATTGCGCCGTGATTAATTCCATCCAGGGCAGAAGTTAAATTAGCCAGGTGGCGAGTCTCTCCGTGGCTCGATGATGGTAATTTACTGAATCTCATTCATGAAACGGGAGGCTCGCGCGGGGAAATTGCGCGCGAAATTCTTGTTAACGAACCCTTTATCGCAAAACCAGAGAGAAAGATCCGCGAACGATTTCGATTGTTCGGTTCTCACGCCTCTGTTGTTCCTATGTGAGAGAGAAGAGACAGGCGAGAGTGTAGTTTCGAATCGAATGCACGTTATGACACCTTAAAATGATTTGATATCAAAAGTGAATAGGTAAATAGAAAGGTTACCTTCCCATGGAATGCTGAGATCATTGACCAATGACTGGCATTGTACCACGGTGGAACTCTACCATTCAAGGCAATATAAATCTTTAACGAGCTAGCACTATAAAACGCTAGAAATCTAGAACTTACGTATTACAGCACTACAATTACTATACAAGTATATCGTTAAAGTAGTCTACAGCTGATCATTAGCACTCAGTTTTAGAATTTTATGTGGTTTATTTTATTTTATGCTTAATAATCCCCCACGCACCAAAGTCATAACGTCTGCCTACTTTCCATATAGGATACTCTCTACATACCCAAGCTATCTTTACTATCCTTGCGTTTGTACACGATGCACAGTACCCTGTAGACCATAGACGATGTAAAAGGTTCCTTATCTCATACTTATCACTGTACCGTGCACTATCAGCTAAAACTTCCACTGTCCACTGAACCTGAAAACTAAAACAACGAGAAACTCCGAATTTTGTTTTCAAGCACAGTATAATGGTCAAGAAGCATTTTCAGGTTTCGTACAAGTAAAAAAATTCTTGAATTCTCAAGAAATCGAAAAATACTACGAAAATGCAATCCCGACAGGTGCGCTGATTAAAGGGAAATTATGCTGAATGTACATCGATAAATCCACGCAAAACACGCGCGGTACTGAAAAACGATACCCAGATGGGAATCAGAAGGGAACCGCGTTCCATTACGATCATTCAATGCCAGAAGGGGAGTCTCGATGAAAGATTCAAGGATACCGATGGGGTAAAATGAAAAATTTCCAACGATAATACGGACTAAAGCGAAGGGTGGCTCTCGAGCTGACTAGGGGAATCAAGAGAAGAAAATTGCGCGGGTCGTTCGCGACGGAATTAACAAAGAGAACGTTCTTCGACAGACAGAAGGAAGAAAACAAACAGAAAAAGGAAGCAATTTGTCTCGATGAAACGACGAGTTTACCCAATGACTTAGTTTACACGGTGCTCGTTTGTTATACGAGCGCCGAAATAGTGTGCTCTAACAGTTTCATTCGTCTGTGTTTTAAGTCACCTGTATCAAATTTACGAAGGATACTAATAGGATACGAAGAAACTATACAAATGGATTATACAAATACAAGGTGTCCCAGCTTTTTCCGGCCAAACTCTGCCAGCGTGTTCTACACTCAAAGTTAAGAAAAAAATTTTATATGAACAGATGGTCTTGAATACTTTAATAAGGAGTTATTATAACTAATAATACAAAATGATAATGAACTGGCATTTCGTCGAACGTATTATGAGTGTAGAACACGCGGGCAAAGTTTGGCCGGAAAAAACTGGGACACCCTGTACATTGTACAAAATTTATTGTACAAGTATATTGTAAAAGTTCGGTATAGAAGTATGAAACGTTTAAGTACAAAACACTTCAGAAAATATTTACAAAATAACTGTAGTATCCGCGCCTCCCATACCCAACAATAAGGAGTCAAATAAGAACACGAAAACGTAGGGTACGGGATTGGTCGCGTAGGTAAAGCGGTCGACTGTGAATCCGAGGATCATCGTGGCTTCGAATCCCCGTGCCTTATTTTTCGTTTAGACTCCTACATAACCAAAGTAATTTCCTACAAATAACACAGGAATAAGTCCTTCTTCGAAAGATGAAATAAAGTTCGTGCAAGAAACAATGAAGAAACGTGTACTTTTATGGACTCTCTCTCTCTCTCTCTCTACCAATTTATGGACAAACGATTGAAAATTATAGCGATTACTTATGAATTGGAGAAAATGTGACTGGGAATTCGTAGTAATGGAGCCTTCGATGATTTGAAACTGGGATACAATGAAGCTGAAAGCGGAATGACTAACGCGTCATCAATTGTAACGGGGGATAATGTCAGTAGAGAAAGCTGAAGGCTTAAAGATGAGAGTGAAAAGACGAAAATCGATAAACTGAGGAATGGATGTCAAGTGGATCGTGTATAATGGTTCGTTTAACCGCCTTTGGGAATAATGTCGAACTTCAATTCTTGGAAGTACTAAATCCACGTTCAAGCCAGTGTGGCATTTAAGTATTGTGTAGGTCAACTTTGAGATCTTACATTGAATTTTTAAGAAAAATATTATTTTGACGTTTGAGTCTTTTGGTTCTTTAACGTTTCCACTTTTAAGTTAATCAGTAACTTCGAGATCGGTGAAATCTCTTAAGGAATGAACAGAATATTTCCAAAACTGTCGACAAAAACGAACCGATGCATGCATCCTAACTCGTTCATCCAAATGATACAGTTGCCTAAGCTCGACTTGTCTCAAACGCAGCAATCGAAAGATTAAAACCAAATGGCTCGTGAAAAATTCAAAACACGCCTTCTCCGCGTTAAATCCTCCTTTTCGACGCCCTCGTACGCTCCTCTGGGCTCCGTTTCCGCGTCTGGCCGCGCGCTAGACAGCTTTCATCGCGGAGAAAGAGGCTGAAAGACCAGCCGCGGGCTCGTAGGAGCCTAATTGATTCCCCAGAGTCGCGGGACGTCATGACGCGTCATCCAACGGCATTCTGGTTCCAGTTGGCCGCGAGTTCCATGGGGTCGTGTCTCGGGGGTGGGAGCTGACTCAACCACATCGAATGGATCGCGGGACGGGGAGAAATCGACAGAGCGAGGAGGAATCGACAGACGGGAACGAAGGGAAGACGCGTCGAAAGCGATCGCTTTGGTTGGCTCGAAGAAAGAGCAGAATTCAAACGCGGCACCCGTGTCGATCCGACACGTCAGCCGTGGAAACGTGACACGCCGATACGAGAGGATTATTTGCATCCACCGGTTGGATCACGTAGCCAGGGATTACATGCGTCCTGAATCTTTCAACGGTAGGAGAAACATTACCGACGGAAGCTGTGATTTCGCTACTAGACGGTTCACGAACGGACGCTTTCCGGCGAATGTTGGCCAGAATATTTGACCAGGGTGTTCCACCTGACTCTGAGAGTACTTCCACCATCTACTGTATCAATTTTGTTTTCTTCTTTGAATAAAAGTAAAATAAAGTGGAATTTCTGCTGTCTTGAAAATTAAAACGAGTGAAATTTTGTATTCTAAAGTATAGGCAGAAAGGCAGAAAGTATATATTTTAAAAAAAAAATCTAATCTTTAATAGATCGGTGACGAATAGACAGTTGTTTATCTTTCTTTACCTAAATTACTTTCATCGAGAGAGTAATAATAACAATGTTGTCAATCTCCGCTTTAAAAGGTGCGAAACTGACACGACTTACAGAGCAACTTTCTATCTTTTATATTTTGCCCACTGCTACGGTTTTCATATCCTATCTGCACTGCGTTAGCATTTAGATTGCAGTTGTACTTCACTCGGATGGGGAATAAGCGAGATATTTTCTCTATAAACGCGAGTCAACTCATGAAACGGTGCATAGATTAAATTCTCTTTGAGATTCACAGTAAGGGATTGCGCGAAAAGAGCAGCACGAAGGTGATTTATTACAGGACTTATTTGCAAAATAACACTCCTCACGTTACTTACATTAACAGCCACTAATAAAGATTCATTTTGTTCTCAACTTACCTGCAACAAAAAGGATGAAACATATTAGAAAACAATGCCGAACCATGAAACTCTGAAAATGTATTGAACTATTTTGTATAATACCACACGATATACAGATTGAGAATAATATATAATGTAATGTATGAATATATGATTATACCAAATAATATACAAATTGAAAATGACATATAATAGAACTAGTAAACAATGTTCTTAAAAGAAAAAAAAATTTGACATTCTTCCGTACATTGATTTTCACTAATTTGCTGTTCTTCAGAATAGAACATGACGACTCACACTTTCTTCACCGGCCCACTTTTCCCAAAAGGAAATCCCCGAAAAAAGCATTTTCGCGCAAAGGTCCTCATGAACACGTTGCGCGATGTTGCATTCCGAGCTTTGTTTCCCGCTGGCAACGACGACCGGCGTGTCCGATCGGAATGGGATTACCGTTGAATTTCAACAAAGAACCGAACAAATCGGATCACACGGGGATCGATCAACGCTTTGGGATCCTGGGGTCTCGCGCACGTGTAATTTGATTGAAAGACTTATCCAGCCTAGCGAGCCAAAGGTTTACCCGTCGCAACTCGTCCCACTTTGCCACGTCGTTCAAAGTACTTCCCCCTGTTTCCCAATTTTCCTTAAAATAAACAAACATTCATCATCCGTGGACAGATCTCACGAAATTACCACTGTTCCTCTCTGTTTTTTCTGGCCACACGTGCACGCACGTGGGCCGCTAATTTTCATCGAGCACATGTTTCGAGCAGTGATGGCCAACTAGCTCGTGAGTGATTTGTCGGAGACTGGTAACGATCATTCTTTGTAATTTGTAGGTTTGGTAGTGTCTTGATAGATAAATAAAAAAAAGGGAATTTCTGGAATCTTGTAATAACATTAGTTTTGCAGGTTACGTTTAGATGGTACCAGTGTTTGCTAAAATGTTTTTGATGTTGATATGACTGGTGAAACTGCATTAAAATGAATGAATAACATACTACTTTGGCTTCTATCAACAGAAAATTGACAAAAGTATTTTCTATGAAAACAGGAAGTATCTATTAGCAATTGAACAGGGATAAGAGAAGGTAGAAATTCCTCAAACATTGATTCAGAAGAAATTTGAAGAAATCATGTCAAGTTTGAGATTTTAACCAGTAGCTCACCCCTGCTAGGTAGCTATTATAAGCATCAAGAATGGTGACCACTGGTTTGAAGTCTAGACGACAAACAAGTCACCAGTGAGCGTTGAAGACGTCTGTGAAAACGAGACGCGTGAATGAAACGGTATCATAAGTTCGTCGACTTTTTTTTCCTTCATCGAATCGTCTGCTGAGACTCGAGAATCAGTCTCCATTCACATTGCTCGACGAAGAAGACAGATGTATCTTTTATACGAGCCACGTCAACGTCTGCTTCTTACGTCAGCGTTCTAACAGAGTTTGGATTCCGTGGCGATCCCGTGCAGATCAAAGGCTCTTGAGAGACACAGAGAATTTTTGTTAGAACTTGCTAAATAACCACGTCAGTCAACCAAAGTAACAGGAGATAAGGAAGAAATAATATTGGTACAATATGGCAACTACTTGGAACATACGAATAATTGTTTCTGTGATTTGTTTTAAAAGTATGATTGTTACTCTTTCGTGGAAACATATATAACAGACAAACGAAAGAGCAAATCGATAGGCAAGGATAATCTCAAGTCACAGCCTAACTTTTCAGGTTCTGGACATCGCGTGTGTGCTGGAGTACGATATAGGATATAGTCACGTGCAACCTAGCAGCAGGTACAGATGCCTCCCTTAATAAGCGCAGGCACCCCGTGGCTCCAAGCCAAACGTAACATTTTGGTGCAGAAAACCTATGAGTTTATTTTTGTCCCATTGGAGAGCCTTTGAGATTACGTACGGTGTGCCATGGTCACGTGCTTTTGCTTCTTCATCTAACGAGATCCTAAGGGAGTAAATGCCAACGGGAAGCACGATCATCGTGCACGGTGAAATGCGTCCCCAGTGTAAACATCAAACATGCATAGAAATTACACGATGAAATAGTGCGGCAGCATTCTTTATTTCGGTGGGTACCTCCTGCACTCTATGTTTGAGAAAAATATATTGTCCACTCTAGATCTAGAATGATACTAAAAAAGTGGTGTCGGTGTATTTTATAAATGTTTACCTAACTGTTTCGATATAGGAACTTTTGACTTAAGGAATGTGCTTGGTGTGAAGATAAAAAATGATCAACTTTTGGGTAAACTTTCTTGAAGATTTGATTTTGAAGGTTTGAAGTCCAATAGGCCAATTTTTCAGAATTTGATCAACTTCTAATTTTATCTGGTTCTTCTAATTCTAACAGATGGAACTACGAAATATTCTACCGTCATTATAATTCAGTGAAAAGACAACAAGATAGAAGATGGCAATTTTAAAGCTAATTAATATTTCGCTGCGTGTCTATATACATTTCCCTCCAATACAATTTATTCAAGAAAGTATATGTAGTATAATTTAATAATAACAAGAAAGATGACCATCCGCTTCATTCAAACAAAGATATGCAATTCAATTTAGTGAGAGTAAACATTCCTACAGAAAAACGACCACTCCGAGATTAATTCATATCCTGCCGCGTGCTTGCGCATATTTTCCTCGGATACTATTATATTAATTCAAGCAAACTCACGCACATTAATTTAGTAAGAGGAAGAAGTGCTACACGAAGATGACCACTCCGTGACTAATTAACATTCTATCCGCGTCTCTGCGAATAATTTCTTCGAATACAATTTCTTCGAACAAACATGCACAATTTAATGTAACGAAAATTCATACAAGAAAAATTACCGTTCTATAAATAATTATTCTTTCGGCGCATCTGTTCGTATTTTCCGTGAATACAATTTGCTTAAAGAAACGCAAAGCCATGGAGGGACCTTCTACTTCTGTTCTTTCCCTAAGGCGATCGATCAAAGATTCCGGTGCTTCCATTTTCCTCATCAAATTTTGTTTACATGGAAATACGTAGGAAAAAAACTAGTTTCGCCATCCTTGAAGCGTAAAATTAATATCGGAGGACGCGAATACGATCGCCTTACAAGAGAATATAAAATCCGGATCGGAAAGTTGAGTGTCTCCGGCACAAAGAGGGGATACCGAATGGTTCGATATTAATTCGCAAAATTGATATCGAGCGACCAACGTTTGACCCTAATATTCTAAGCTGCCAGTGGGGATACACCTTTTTTTTGCTCGATCTCCGGACGACCTCGTGGTTAATGACAATTTTCCTTCTACCTAGAAAAGAGTTTCGATTCGAATCTACGACCAAACAATACAAGATCGTACGTTCCAAACGCAATTTGTACACCGATCGCTTTCGCGTCGAATCGAGGCTTATACGGTATAAACGAGCGGATTCTCTTACCAGGAGAAATTGTACTGCCTTATGAGACAGTTATTCCTAATTCTTTTGATATTGTACGACATTCAGAATAGGCTGTCACGCGTGCAGTACGATGTTTTCAAATCAATCAACCTTGTAAGGAGATTTTACTGTAATCTTCGTTATGATAAAATTCTAAAGAAATATTTATGATTAAAGCAGACAATTTTCTATGAGGTTCATAATTTTAAAAGGTAAGTGTAAATTGAGAAATGAATAAAACTGGAGTTTTATAATACATACTATTATCATGATTTCTAGGAATTTCTTTGTTGTCGTTAGTTCTATTCTTGAATGACCAATAAAGGAAAGTGATAAAACTGATGGACCATCCAGGTATTCATGTCTGGTCGATTGTTACTTCACCGAGAGACGTTATTACAACGAGCGACGACGTTATGTCCTGAACGGCGTCGCTGGAAAAATGTAGACCGGAAAATCTCGCTTTCTGCAGCCCCCCCCTCTCTCTCTCTCTCTCTCTTCGTCTTAACCACCTATTCCTGAGAATGATTCCTGGAGCGTGCACGATCCGACGAACGAATAAATCGGATTCCGGAGTAGGTCTCCGCGAACCGAGCCGAGAATATTTCTCTCCTGCATTCTCGCGCACACGTTTACTAGGCTTTCTTTTTCTTTCTTTTCTCTCCTATATTTTCCCAGAGAATTCCATTTCCTTCTGCAAAACTACGTCCTCGGAAACGGTGCTCGAAATCTTTGAAAATCTTCTTCTCAGAATGCACACCACCGGAAGAACTTAATTTTCGAGTCAATTTGGAAGGCTTATTTTGTATAACTCGGGTTTGATCTCATTCCCTTTCGTGGAATTTTGTTAGAACAATTTATATGAATTATACTAGGAAAGTTAGGTCGAGGAATTCATGGGAGGCGGAAGATCGAATTAGCTCTCACTTCCATTTTCTTATAAAAAATTGCACTCTTGAAACTATGTTGGAAAAGTTTGTTTAGAACGTAAGAATAATTTTATTTTGAAATCAATTTAGTAAAGTATTCACATATTTGTATGCTTTTTCTATGTTGATAATTCTTTGTTTCACTTTTATTCGCATAAATTATATAAATTGCACTGAGTGGGATTTTCAAGAGGAAAATTCAAGAGGAACTGAAAGTGTAGGAAAATCGAACTCTCCCTCACTGGGGGATTTGAAACCCTGGCCATTTTGGTGACAGTCGAGCACGCTATTCATTGAAATCCATTCAAACCCAGTTGGATTTCTATTACTGTTCAAGCATTTTCTCTACACGGCTAGTTGAATGTCAGAGTGTTGGTAAATTGTTAAAGGTTCTTTGTTGTGCTGTTGTATATCGAAACCTACTGGCTTTGTGTTTATTTTGATTCCTTTATTTACTCTGAATCTTTCACAAATCAATGTACCGATACGATACAAAAAAGATAAAGATACAAAGGGAGCAGAATATGTGCTGTAATAAACAAGAAAAACGAAAAGCACAGGAAAAGAGGGTTGTGCAAAAGCTCAGAGTTAAATGAAGAAATAAATTGTAACATAAATGTGTGGTCCACTTGAAAAGAAATTATTGTGGATTATTTTGAAACTCAAACCTGAAATACTTTTTGGTCACTTTATGCATTAGACATTTAAGACGGTCTAATAATACGTCTATATGAGATTGAAACAAACGCTGTATCTTCGATCCAGTGATATCGATACACTGGTGTATCGATTAAATATAGAAAGAGTGACATAAATACAAAACTGAATATAAAATTGAAAGAATGACTCCAGAATACGGTTCCGCGTCACACAACTCGAGCATAATCCAACACGATTACGAGCCTCATACGACGAACTGACACAAGAAAACCCATTTCTTACGTCAATCTGCCAGACTCCAATCACCTTCGCTTCTATTCCCGACGTTCGATGCGAAAGGTGAAATTTTTGCAGTCGAACGAACTTGGGATAAAGCCCCGGAATTCTGCTTCGTCCACGAAACGCTCAGCACGCAACCTTTTTCCATGACGATGGATAAGGGAGTGGGAGAACACCAGCCCTCTGGTCCCACCGAATGGTTCACCAAGTCGACGAAGTTGCATCCTCGAGTTGGGGCTAGGCGTCTCCCTTAGGAAATCTTACGTCACCGGGACAAGTCCAAGCCGAGGTACCAACACCTGGCCAAGCTACACGATGCACAGACTCATCGTCGTAATGCCGCCATACGTATGGCGTGTCTGGCCCGACTCCCTTCGACTCCTTTCCACCCCGTTTAACCCCTGGGATACGATAATGGTACCCTCGCGCGAGGAAAACTCGGTCCCACGTGTTATTTATGCGGACCGAATGACCTGACACACGACTACAAGCACGAGTACAAGGCACGTACACACGATACCGCTATCCGTTTTACCGTCTCGATTCACGGAGTCGTTGCGACACGCGCCACCAATTCGTGCGAATCGATTTAACTTGAACGCGATCACCGTGGAGAGGTCGGGATTACCGCTGAGATTAATTGAGGAATTTGATGTTGAAATAGTTTGTGGGTGTAGTGAGACGATGTTTATTCGAATAGGTCGAGAAACAAGGCAGTACAGATGATAGAGGTTCGCCAGTTACTCCCTCCAAATCTTTGGATAAGGAGAGCTGACACTCAGAAATCTAAGGTATACGAGTTTCGTCTAACAAAGGGATGCTCGGCAACTCGAAAATGACGAGTTTTTAATAACTGTGTGCATGTAAAGAAATAAATGGAATAAGAGACGCAAGGACGGAAATAATGGGAACAATATACAACGGAGATAAAGAAATACGATAGCAAAATGATTACAATGAAATTATGAATTCGAAATACTGCAGATTTTACAAGTTTTTCGTCAGTTAAAGCGCAAGTCTGATACTTAAGGGCAGGAAGAAAAAGGCTTCGGTTTATCTTGCATGTTATTTAGCGAAAGATTATCCACAAATATCAGGGGTCAACAGAACTCGGAACAAGTTGCTCGAGGTTGAACACGTTAGCAAATAAAACGCAGTTAAAGTTGGAGCCTTTATCCGCGTTTTATGCAGTGACGCACGAGGCAGCCTGGTACGAAAGCGTATCGTGCAAAGTATAAATTCAATTTCGTGAACGTATCGCGGGACACATTAGAATCTCAACATTAATCCTTATCACGAGGTACACGATGTACTGATTCATCGTCATAATGCCGCCATATGTCTACCGTGTCGGATACAGCCTCCACCTCCTTTCCATCCTGTTTAACCCCAGGGATATGATAATGCTGACCCGGCTCGAGGAAAACTTCGCCTCGCCCTATATTTATTCCGACTTCTGAATCGGGACCATTCGGAAACGAGAAAGGGAAAACGCACGGGTATCCATGAATTTCTTTCCGTTTGTACGACAGAACCTTGCGAAGCAGCCGTACCGATTTTCCTGAAGAGTGTTTCAACGTTGCTGATATAAAATCCAAAATCTATGCGTTTGCGATTTCCATGTAACTTGTACCGATTTTACTGAAATTCACGAAGATCGTGCCTAGGTCACGTGATTATAGTAATGGCACAGCGAAAAACGTAGAAAGATCACGAGTAAAGTCTTTGCCTCGAGAATTATAAAATCGTGTGCACGACGCTAATTGCATTATGCAGGAGATACAAGGGTAATCCTGTTAGGGTGATATATGGCAGTTCTTAAACTCGCGGAGACACGAGGAAAGAAATAGTGTTATTCTCATCTCGGTTACTCGAGTCTGCCAGAAGTTCTCTGCTCTGCAAATTCGCAAAGTTCTGCCATTTTCCTGTCGTGTTATCCCATTTATGGCGCCTCCGTTACAAGTCCCCTCTTCTTGCCAAGGGCAAAATCGTTCCCATAGTAACATCAGCGTCTCCCAAGGAGACTTGTTGCAGGTGTAGTCGAGCACGTTCGTGCTCTGGATTGGAAGCCTTATCTCAGACAAAATTATGAGCATACAGCGAACCAATCTTGGCGATCGAGCATTCATACAGGGTTTGATTAAACGATTAAGCTGGAAGCACTCGATACGGGAATTAATTGAAAAGATTGAACCCTGTGGAGAGTCGATTTCAATGTGATAGCGATCACTGTTTGACTTGGAACAGGATAGAAGATAAGAAAGAAAACGTAAACAAAAATTAAAATACTAGTAGCTTCAGAAGTTAAAAAAAAAAACAATAATATTATTTGTTCTTTCAGAAAAATTTTAACTATAATTAGATGCTGATATTGATACGGACGAATATTATAACGAACCGAACGTTATTTTTCTCGAAGGGTGTAAATAAATATCGCGAGTTAGAAAAATGAAATCGACTTTAAAAGAAATGAAATTGGACCGGACTCACCAGGGTGCAAAAAATCGCGGTTGCCGATAACAAGGTAATTGCAAGTGGCCATGGAGGGCTGATTGTGAATATCCCGATCCGCTGGGAATTTTATTTAACATCGCGCTGAACATTTTTACAACTCACTGAAGCGATATTTTTCGCTTGATAATTCCTACGTATGATTACATTTACACGATAAATCATCGTTTTTCGTGTAATTCAGTCCCCTGGTTGTCGTTTTTCCAGCTGAAATATCGAAGTTTCGTTGATGCATGTATTGCAATTGACGATGTCGCTAACGATGAGTGACGTCGCTCGCAAAATTATCGTACATTAAGCCATTAAATGTCAATGCCCCATTTAGGGGATATTTCGATAACTATTTTTCATCGATATTAATATTTAGTTGAATAAGATCTACGTTTATCAATTTTGTTTATGGCTATGATTTTGTTCGATATTTAGCCAAATTAAAAAATGGCAGACCTTTGAATAAAAATTTCTAAATTTCACGTAACAATATATTGAAAAACAAATGTTGGCAAAAGAGAACACAAAAGATCGATTTGTAACAAAATTTGTGCAATGTTGGACTCCCTTAAACGAAAGAATCGTTCGCCGAATCTATACTTAAATCGCGTGAATTACAAATGGTAAGAAATACAGAAGTAGCGTTTAAAAGTCAGCCTTTATTTGGGGTCAAGAAAGTTTACCCCTTATTCGTTCTGGCTTCTGCGTTACCTTCCCTTTTAGTGTGGTTTCTTTGGACGGGAGAGCTTTTGTAGAACTTCTCAGTAGGAGAAGCAGGGCAGTCGAATTTACAGAATCTCCAAGCGAATCGAAGCGAAATGTTTGTTGCGGTCGTCCTGCTTGCGAAAATAAGGTTGGAAGAGGAAAATAGGTGCAACTTCTACGACGCTTCTCGGTATGAAATAGAAATTAAGAAAGAAACCACAGTAATTTCATATCAAAGGTTGAAACTTGCTTTGTTTGTCGAAAAAGACGTTCTTAACCTCATTTCTCTTGGGCTAAATTGTTGGTTATCAATGCTCATTTATTTATTATAATGAAAAATCAAAAGACACCCTGTTTGTCGTAACTAACGCGATATATTTACTAACATTTTCAAATTAATTAAAATAACGTTATTGTTATAGTACCTATAAGAATAAACATTGACTGCAACGGGATGCAATGATGGAAATTTGAGAAATTTCTTAAAACGAACCCAAAGACATGCTTTTAAAAATTAAAATATTCTATACGATGGAACAACAAAAGAAACTACATCCGAACTCTACTCTCGAACCAAACATAATAGTTAAAAAATCTCAAAATTACGAATACAAAGGTTGTCCTACGCCTAATTAGAGTCGTCGCCATTAACAATTCTAGGTTGGATACCTTATTCTCTCGTTCTTCGTCCCAGTTTCGTATTCAAACGGTGATATTAAGCGATACGAAGCGAAGCATATTTCCAAGCACGCAGCGTGACTCTAATCGCTTCGAGAAAACCCTCCAACAACGTTAATCCGGTCCCCTGGCCGCGCATCGGTGCTTTTTCTCGTTGATTTCAGCCAGTCGTCGAGTTTCAAGGAGATAATGCAATCCGCGCGAAAACTCGCGAACCGAAACCCTGGGTTCTGGAAAGGCAAAGTCCCACGAAAATCCAAACGATGGCCCAGCCGCGGATTTAGCCGTATTTACGACGTGGATGTCACGACGAAGTCCGTTAGGCGAGCGAAAGTTCATCCATCGGAACGTGCCACGAGCCGAGAACTTTGCCCATCAACGATTCGACGCTATCGCGCGAAGCTCCATGCGAAAATTTATAAATGTGCTCGAGGAAAATTTGTTACACCCGTTACCCGACGAGTTGTTCGAGCACGGAAAGTCATAATTCCAGCGAAACGCTTGAATCCAACGAGAACAGAAGGGAGGAAAAAGTGACTCTGAAGTTCAGTCTGATGAAGCTTCATGGGGCAAGTATGCTTCAGGTTAGAAGCAGTCGACTGTTTCATGATTATAACCTGCTTCGGTGGTGGAACTTTTGTTGTTATGTTGCAGCAGACGCGACATGACAAGGAACGTCGATCGATTGTAACATGACGATTTTGATGGAACTTTTTTGCATGGTTAGAAAAAATTACCAGAAATGAATATTCGATGCAAAAAGAGTTGTAGTAGTAGTAACTTTACAGTTGTAACTTTATAGATGGCATGGTCACCTAGTTTCCTAGATATAAGTCGAATCTCTCCATAATCAAAATTCTGCACGGTATAAAAATAAAATTTCATTTTTTCGACTTACTTTTGTACAACTTCTAACTTTTAGCCGTTGGTCATTACCATCCCAATTCAGAGTAACTTAGAATCAATTTCCGCGAAGAAAAATTGTGGGACCCGTTGTTGATCGAGTAGTTTCGTCGAGTAACGAATACAGAAAAAATTGTTGCGACCCCTAGCCTTAAATTAGATCCAGCTTGAACCAGTTTCTCTTTCGAAACTTCGTTTACTGGGTCGCAATAAATAGCGCTAATTTTCCTGCAACCCCAATTCACGCTACTCCTCGAAGAACAGACAACGACAAATCGGAATTGGGTGAAATTAGCATTGTCCTATTCCGGTGTCGACTACTCTCCACTGACCTACACGAAACGTACCAAAGGATCCTATACATCGACAGGACACTAATTTACGCTGAGAAACAATTCTATTTTACACTGAGGTTTCTCCAGTAATTAAAATTATCAAGTATTACGAATTTTCCAATTTGGAGCTCGTTAATGTAAGGTTCGCCTAGCGTTGTGTATTTGTCTCTATTTTTATATTTTTTCAAGGGAAGCCACTAAAATTTTCAAATATCACAATATTGATAAAGTCCGGTATTTCTGAACTCTCGTTAATAAATGTATTCTCGAATTAAAATTTCCATCGGAATATTCTGCCACTAAAATTTTAATTAAAATATTCTTTAACTGAAATTTTAACCCAAATATTCTCGTATTAAAAACAAATAATTTCGAGAAATCATTCATGAAGCAAAATATCCTTCCATTAAAATTTATGAGAATTTACTACTCAACTCTTTTTATATTCAATTTTTTCAAATCCATCAGGCTTATGAATTAAAACAATACGCGATGTGTATGTACTTTTCGTAGCGCATTTTAAATATACAACAATACTTTTCTATCTTTACATGTCATCTAGAGAGAACGCCATAAAATGAGTGCGTAACTTTAGAAACGCATCCAGGGCACAGAAATAATAATAATAAAAAAAAAGAAGTGTACATATGAACCATAACGTATATCATAAAAGGGGTGTCGTAAATAAAAGATGTTCATATACTTAAGCCCCGTACGACCTTTTGTTCGAGTTATAGTTTTCTCTGTTAAATGTCGATAAAAATGGCGTTGCGCGTTACCCTTACACTTGTTCCGATGGCCTTTGTGCGTCAAGTGAAATTGCACGATGCAATTCCATTTAAAAAAAACTCGAAGTAACCTTATCTCTCTTCAAGGAAAATATTCATACAATATGTAATAAAATTATTACAACATACCGGTAGGCAAATCTATAAGTTTCTATCATACAAGTCGGCCATACTATGTCCGCTATATTGAATTTTGAAATTTTGAAACCAAAATCGCAAATCAGGGGAGCCCACATCAAAATCTTACGAATCAATTTTCACGGAAATCTGGAAATAATTTTTAGTGTCGCCACTTTCTGGGAGTCCAGCCTTTGCGGAGTCTTTATGAGCCATCATCATCGCGTCTCTGTATCTTGACCCAAGACCAATTATTCGTACACCTTCCGGGCGACAGGATTGGTCCGTGGGGCAACGCGCGGTCCATAATGGCGAGATCGCGAGTTGCGAAACGACGAGGCGGCGCGATTCGCTCGTTGCCAAAATATTTCTTGCGCAAACCCTGTAGCACGTCGGTTACGTAGTTCGCAAATGGGCCGTGATTGTCTGATCGTCTCGTGGAAACCGCGCTAACGATCCCGATCGTTCTAATTGTACTTTCCGCGCGGCTTTTATTCCGCCTTCCGACCGTGGGATTTATCGCCGCTCGAGAATGCGGAGGATCGCTTTGCCAAACGTCCCCGTGTTTTGTGAGGAATCGTTCCCCTCCTTTTAACACTTTCAGGCGGATTTGTATTAATTAACACGGGATTCCGAATTTCTGGCTCAGCTTGACGCGACAAATAAAAACACCGAGGAGGATGTTAGCCAGGTAGGTAGATGTGTAGCGAATAATTCAGGTGAAAGAAAACGAATTATAAATTTTGAATCTTTGATATTGACTTCTGATTTTTGAATGTTGAATATTGAATGTTCACTGTTGAATCTTGGCACACGCCACTGAGTCTTCCTGAGTTTTCAATATTGACTCCTGTGTTATAAATCTTGAATCTTGAAATGTGGCTCTTGACATTTGACTCTTAACTTATAAATCTTGAAACGTGACTTCTGTAAGCATTGAGTCTTGCATCTTGAATCTTGAAACGCCTCGGCATAGCAATTTTCTAGTCCATTACCAGCAAGAGTATATTTTTTTCCCGCAATCTGGAATCCATCGCACAGAAATAAAGATTGCTCCGCCGGAGGCAACGAATCGTCCCGTATCTCAGCCAGAGAATCTACTTACTGATACCGTAACACAATTTCCGATTCCGAAAGAAAAGTTCTCACGGTTACTTCTGCTACTCCGAAAGTGGACTCGATACAATTACTTCCACTTTTCTTGGGGAAGGGGTAAACCTGATGAGGCTGAACTTCTTTCTAGAATTCCCTAATTTACGATTCACGAGGTTACTAATAGTCCAGAGAGGGAGTGCTTTGGAAGAAATTCAACGAGGAAAGCTTACTCGTGCGAATAAATTAAGACCAACTCAAGGCAGTTTACACTGCGAGCAATTCGATGATTCTTTAAATACCCTCTAAATGTTTCAAAAACATTCTTCCACCTTCCTTGTATAAAATTTTCTATTACTTGGATCACACATTTCTGAACAACAACGAATAAATATTTTACCCGATCTATGAAACCTGATCTTGTTCTTACTGCCACAGTTATTACTTCTATCGTTATATTTTATCAATAAAAATCAAGCAAAGAAGGAACGTGCTCCATTTGATAAGACGCCTTCAAAATTCTGCAACGTTGCGAACAAAATTAAGGAAGCAAATAAAGTAAACGTGCTATGATAATAATAGTAATAATATGTTTTATAAGAACTAAATCAGTTTTGCAAGTCCCAATGACACTACTGTCACGGTCACAACGCACAATGTTGAAACGCTATGCTCGAATGCTCCGAGGCTTGAACAGCGGTGCCCGCTATTTCGTTTCGAAAGAACTGAATACTACTTGCAGATCAATCCCGAATAACATTTGACCCTACGAATATCGATACAATATCATTTTTCAAAATGATGAATTCACACCATTCTCGTAATGAACGACCTGTACGTTTGGTATTAATCGAAGAAGCTGTTGTTCATTTTGGAGCGTCAGCCATCGGGCGATGGATTTATGGCGGAGGGGAGAGACTTCGATGCCGAGGAAGGAAAGAAACGCGACATTGGCGTGACCCGTTGTCACTAACGTGTTTCTGCGCACTGGTGACAAATGGTATCTGCAATCGCCAGTCGCTACGTGCTTACACGGCAACGTGCTCGACACGATTCCAGAGTGAAATAAAACTTATTAACCCAGAATATTATGCGACCAAGTGTATTTTTGTCGGCTTAGAGACTATAAAAAGAAGGGACTATACTTGCCCGTACCAGGTGTTCGCGTGAACCGAGCCATGTTTATCGATACAACATCTGCATAGCTTCATGGCGCACCAACGACGTGCTTCGAATCACGATAATGTGCGACGTTTCGTAATTTCAATACTCGTTTTTGGTGGAAAATTAATTTGGAGTTCTACTGCCATCCTCCTTACGCTAACGCCTACCTCAGATGAGGTGATTTAACATTTAGTCACGTGACAGCTTCGTCCAAATCCATTCTAAATACGGACTGCATGCTACCTCCGAAAATTCGCGCGTGCATCACTTCGTCTGAACTAGGCCTAAGATGTTTTAAATAGTCCCTTTACACGAATATGTTTTATATAATCCTTTGCATTGCATTGAACTCTCTTCATTCCCTGCATCCTCATTAGGCGTGCCAGTAGTTTGTTGGAGCCCGTTGGTCCACCAGCTCGGGTACCTCGTTATCGCTAAACCCGTACTGTAGCTACAATCAAATGTAGCTACAGCCCCTAAGGGATAAACGAAAATTCCCTTCTATGTTCCACTCCTATAGTAACCATCTCCAACGCATACTCGTAAGAAACCAGGACACACTTCCCCCAAACGCACCTCGTCAAACACTATGAAGGAAGTCGGTTAACCCAATATCACTCCACGTCAACTCAAGTTCTCCTCGAAAAAAAAAGGATTCCCGCAGCAATCGGAACTCGTTAGCGCCCCTAGATGACAGCTTCCGGATGTCTTCGGCCGGTTCCCTTGATAAACAGGGGCGCCGCCACGATTTTTGGCACTCGTCGAGTCAACCCTTCGACTCCTCTTCGTTCGTCCGCGTGGGAGGTGTGAAACACACGCTTGGAGCCACTGCCAGGAAACGAGTTAGCGACCTAGGGAGTCGAAAAAGCATATTCCTGGCGTAGAGAACGAGAAAGCGTGCGTCAGAGAGAGACGGAAGGCAGGTGCTGTCTGTGAAGACGAGACGTTTGAGTGACACGGTTCTGCAACCATGAGGCGGCCATGTTGCGGCAGGCGCGCTGCGTTGCGCCAGCGAATACATAGCTACCCGCCATATATCTAATATAAACGGAATTTCATTTGGTTAATGCGGATGCACCGCTGCTGCCAGAATGGCCAGGGTTTGTTAGACCAATGCCGTTTTCATCCACGGCCTTTGTACGCGCGTGGCTGTCCAGCTCTGTGCTGTTCAGAAAGCGAACCGATACGACTGGGAAGATCGACCAACGAAACGATAGGCCATCGTATCTGCTGCGGACTACCGACCCCCGCGTTGCAGACATAGACTTGCCACCATCGCGTACCCCATTACGTAATTACGTGACTCGCGGAGAAGTCGATTTCGTGGTCTGTCGATCTTCTTTGACGTGCCTTCTTTGAGTTCTTTCTAGGCGCTAGGTCAGCTGTCAGCTATTCGCTATTTTGTAAATTGCTGTTGGACGTATTCTGGTACACTGCTGAGTCAAAGGTTTCATTTTTTTGGTCGATTGTATTGATACGAGTGATGTAAAAATAGTGGTCATTTTGACCCTTAACCTCCCTCCAGATTTCAAAAACTGAAATGGTCCAAAAAGTGGGTTTTTGTACCGATCTCGGTGAATAAACCTACTCAGATATATTTCGGACCTGGTACTATGATGTTCCTCCGCATTAAAACAAAAGGTTAAAAATAATGTACTCGCCGAGATTGGCGCAAAAAAAAAATACACTTTTTAAACCATTTCAGTTAAGGGTCAAGATGACCATCTCTATCTCTGTAACGAAACCTTGGATTGCAAAATGGAAAATGACTTTTCGATCCATTCTGTCACGAGGAATGAATCTCGAAGAAAGTTTCCACATTTCTGTTAACATCCCAAGTATCGTGTATCCTTTCTAAGGTTAATTTCTACTCAGATTAGTATCTCTTCATAATTTGAGCATGATCGACAACACACGAAGAATCCTGTAAGTGACATACGACCTTCCAATAACAAAACATTTCCTACACTTGTACGTATCGAAACAGCAGCGTGGGAAGTTTTCTCGTCGATCAGCAGTCGCTTCCCAGTAAACATCCTCAGCTACGATTCGCAACATCTTACGTAAGGAGGTAACGAGGCGTTAAAAAAGTAAAAGGATGGAAAAAGTTAAAGGAACGCCTAGTCCATCCAATCTCTGTTTGGCAGCCGATCAAATTCCGCTCGACGGGAACGCGCCATCTGCCAAGAGTCGCGAACTTTATTAATTTCATTACCTAAAAGCACATAGACGTCGATCGACGACAGCCTGCCTAGTCGGAAGTAACACACGGAACCACGTAAACTCGACGTTCCCCGCGCGCACACTTCTGGCTGATTCGTAACCCGCGTTCCCCCGTTCCGTATACAAGGTGGTCCTAAAAATCGAGACTGAACCCCAGATTTTTCTCAGCAGGGATACAAAAAAATTCTTGGAAGAAAAATTAAAATTTCCTGACAAAGACCACCTTCTGTCGACACCATCCTTTAGTGCAGTGTTCGATAGAAATTAAATTTTTCTACTGTTTGATTTTCTGACATTTCAAGAATGTCTAGTGAAAAGGAAATGTCGAAATTCCAAATGTTTCTGAATTTACACGCGTATCGTTAAGGGAATATTGATACGTTCACTGTCTGGACTCATATAGCCGAGTATCCCACAGCATTACCGTGCGTCCCACGTATGGATCACGGACTATGAACATTATCGATCATCGCGAAACAGTAGAGATTTCTACGAAAGGCTGACTATAAAAATCACACGTTGTAAGATTCAATTTTTTCCTCGGAGAATTTATTTCATCTTTGTTTGAAAGCTTGCTTACAGCCTGTCCCAGTTTTTAGGATCACCCTGTACGTTCCATGTCTTTCCCGATTTCCAGCGTTTCTGTGGAGGCCCTGCGTACGTGCACAGGATCATCATCGTGTGTATGCATGCCTGGGCTGACACAGGAACATAGTTAAACCGGGAGAAACTCAGCCTGGACGAGGAACTAACTTTACCCCGGGTCGTACCGATGAGCACGGGCATAACGTCAGTCGAAAGGGCAAGGGGTGGGGAACTAGGAACGAAGAGAAGAGAAGCAATGAGAAAGCGACGGGGAATGAGAGGAGAGAAGCCGGTAAGAGAAACGAGAAATAGACCAGGGTCTAAGTAAGCTTGATATGAGATTTTCTACCCAGACACTATCTTCGGGCTTGACGTTTGTTATTCTTGGACTCTGTTGGCGTTTCTTGACGGCTGAACGTCACTTGGAAAATTAATATTTTAGCATCCTCCGATGGATCATAACTTCAAGACGGATTTCTTACGTACGGATCCACCGTATGCATGGATAGAAATGTCGTGTCTTGATCGTGGGAAATTTTGAACGCTTTCGAAGAAGATCGTTATAATTTATGAGCAGGTTATTCGAGATTATGCGTTAATTTTTCAATGGGGTAATTGACAGAGGAATCTGAATATAAAAATCAATATGGAATTTGTCTTTTGATTTTTATGATGTTTTATGATATTATATTAGGTTCGCCAAAAAGTTCGTTCGATTTGTGGTGATGTTCGTCTATCTGCATTTCAGATAACTACTAACTTGACGAGGACTTTTATAAATCCAGAATAACAAATGATCACAGAACAAAATGAACAATATGTTATAGAGTAAATATATTTCCTTGTCTAAGAATTGGTTGGCTAATCTAATCTAATATATAATTGTATAAGAACGATTTGGATTTGTTAAACTACATAGCAATTCAGTACTTTATTACTTTCGCCTGGAAAATAATTATTACTCGAAAGCGGGTACTGCTGGGAATAGACGAATCGTTTTAATCCACGTGCATCGTTATATTAATTCCGGCAACCCTTGCACGGTTACTATAACGTTTTCCATTGTAATTGCGCTCCTCTTCAGTAAATCGCACAGTAATCTGCAACTACGTTATAAAGTAATTATAATCTACAACTGAGTTGTAGATTATTATGTAAATTACCGAAGGGAGTCGAAATTAATGCCGAGAACATTATAATAAAGCTGTCAAGGCTTGCAGACACTATTATGATGATTAGACTGCGCGTCTGACATGATTATGGCGTATTGGAATATGAAAAACGTCTGCCAAATACATGCAGAAAATATAGACTTATGCAAAAGTAAAGTGTTAGTATTATTACATGATAAAAATGACAAATTCATTCAAAAAGTAAGAATGTCGCTCTCCACACAAGAAAGATTATCGAATTCTGCCTATTTCCAACGATTAAAGATTTAAATACCCCGTTTAACTCTGGATATATTACCAATTCAAGTGTCACTCCGATATCGAGGAGTGATAACAAAAGGAGTTCATGGTTCTTATTGCCGTTTATAACTTTATATATTGTATCTATTACTGATTAATGTGAATGCTTGTATAGTAAACAATTATAGTAAAACTTTTATCTTAAAATCTTCAGGTATCTTTTTCCAATATTTTGCATTCGTTGTGTATGCAATTCGTAATAATATATGCCATAAATATACGAAATTCTCAGTCTATAAATAACGAATAATAAAATAATAATAGAAATAACAATAATTGAAACTTAGGAATATTATTCTTTATAGCAGAATGCTACTTATCACATCCAGATATAAAAGGTTCGAATGGAAAGATAAAACTGAAGCGAAGAAGGAAGACTCAAAGAGAAGATGGCGAGGCTTGCGTTCCTCGACCTTTCGCGTTGCAATGGTTACATTTCCCTGTGAAATCGAATGTTCCTAGAATGCGACGGGTCGCGCAGAGAGGGCACAAATGGCTCGCTCCTCTTTCACCTAAGCGAGGAAGTCGAGCTAAGTTTGTTCGCCATTGTGGATTGTCAGAGAACACGCTTTGAGACTGAAATACGCCCAGGCACGTATCTCCCAACGCCGCGGCGCCACGTTCATTGGACGAATATTCCAAATTCGCTAATTGACTTTCCGAACTGCCATCACTAAACCCTGTCATTCATATTCCTTATCACTCGAGTCGTTTAAAAATAAATTTCAACAATCTCTAGCTACTGCTATCGAACCTCGACCTGCAACTCTGAATCTCTAATTCTGTACAAATTTATTCACCTCGTTAATCATATTTCTCAGCTATTAGAAAATACGTGGAGATAACAATGTTTAAATTGATGCATCTGCCTGTCGATAATCGAAGCTGGAAATATGAACTTCCAGCAGACAAAATAATGACTTACGAATGATACAATTCGAATGATTCTCATTTGGTATGTAAATGTGAAGATTTTACGTTTAATAATTGAAAAAGTGTCTCATTTAAAGTAATCTATTCCTTCCATAAGCAAAGAATCTGAAATGCTAATAATACATTGCTACCAATTACTGGGTAATGTCCTGAATATCAAGTCCACTGAGTAAACATCAGTATGCATCGTACAAATGAGTCGTGACTTTTATGATGCTTGAATTGATGGCTAACGATAACAACTGTCGTCCAGAATTGAGAAAAATTAAAGTGCCACTCCGGTATCGATCTATCGAAAAATAGGTTATTAAATTTGCACAAATATTAGCTATAATTATTATTAAAAAATACCAGGGTGTCTGTCGTTACATTATAAATGTATTTCATTCAATGTGTATCGACAGAGTATAACGTTCACAGCTTCTAGTGACCCGAAATCCGTTGAAGTAGGCAGTCATACGCTTTCGGTATATAAATATATACATAGGTATAACCTCGGTTCTTTTGCCAACGGAGAAGACAGATCTGTCATCTGTCAACGACGTGGAGGTCTATGGATTGCATAAGACCCTCTCTGTCTCCCTCTATCACCAATTTTCTATATTTTCATCTCTTTCTCGTTTCGTTCGTCGCGTGGTCGTCCCGGAGATGAGCAAAATTTTACTCGAATAACAGACAACGAATAAAACCAACGTAAGCAATGTAATATAAAGAATACTAACGTTATTACTTCCGACTTCGTGCATCGTGTCTCGTTTCTATACGTTGACTTCACATGCTGTAAAGGTCAAATTTTATTTTCATGAAATTGTACAGATGATAAAATGATTCTTTTTTATAAAGATTAATATATTATGTCTAACAAGTACCCTTAAAGTTCACCTTATCATTTTTAATTCATTTTTAACATAAAAACGTTATTGTGGTTTAAATCTAAAAGCTATGTATCTCGTGTCGCTGACGAAAAGCCATATAGTATTATTATTATTATTATTACATTACCGAATTAACGAACAACGAATAAATAGTTGTCTACATTTGATTCCTTATTCGAAATTTCTATCTAGACAAGAATTTCACCGATTATTGGGTCACCGTCCCACAATCGAGTTATCGTGCGAAGATAATTAAGCTACGTAAAATAACCACAGCCTCCCCCGTGGCTACGTTCACTCAAAGGGGATGAGAATGTTCACGCGCGACTAGCAGTGGTCGAGCATAGATCAAACGCTTTTGATCCGTGATACAAAGCAACTCTGGTGATGCGACAGAGGTCGAATTAATCGAGACGAATACATCACAATACTTTCCAGCACGTCGTTTTAATACTGCTTTAATCCGAAGAAAATAATTCTTCAAATTAAATAATATTTTCACATGTACGTATATCCCTACATTGTACATGAAAATTAAATAAAGTTTTATTCATTGTATACAGAGACTACATTTTACATTTTAAACGTCTCTGCAAATATTTTCACGAATACGTATGAAAATATCTGCAGAGATGTTTAATTTATGATTTACGTATAAAACGAATAAGACCGTTTAATTTCTACTTCGTGATCATAGTTCATAATTGCTTCGATCATCGTATATCTTATTTTGCTTCTCTAATCACTCAGTGCAACTGCAGATCAAGATTTTATCCTGATTAATAGCGTTCAGTTTATAATGAAATTCTAACTGTTTTCAACGATTCAAGATTGACATACCTGGTTTAATTTTGGATAAATTGCGATCGAGCGGAGGATATTTCTCTCCGATTATGTTAGACGAGTCGAGAAAAGAAGTATTTGGGTCAATTTCCAATAAATTTTTCGCGAAATTTCACGATGACTGTTCCAGACTACTTCAACGTCAAGTGTTTGAGCAAATTACTGATAAATTTGCATAGCAATTATTTTGCATAATTCGATGAGGTTATATCCATTTGATAAAATTAATTTAAATAACTGTAAGTATTGTACCAATTACACATATAAATAGAATGGTATATTTTTTATAATATATTGTCCTTTTATATTGAATTATAAACTATACTTTCAAGTGGCCTCATTTAAGATTTTCTTCATTTTTCCGCCCTCTTCTTTCCCGCCTATGATTTATATTTCTACTCCAATTATGCACGCGCAAAAGCATTTGATATAAAGGATACCGATTAGATAAACTGTGATTTCTATAAGAGAAAGTTACTGAAAATTCCTCATAAATTACACCAGTAACAAAACGTAATTTCACCACGCTACAATTATATTTGAAAGGAAAAACCTGTTAGTCCGTTCATTTCACCTGTTTAATCCCGCGCACAACAATAAATTAAACAGGGGCAATGAAAATCGCAGATTAGATCGTGACAACCATTTAAATATACCCAGTCGCCCAGACGTTGCACACTTCCTACGGTTAATTTACACACCACGACAAAGACAAACGTGGAATCGTTGACATTTTACGTGACAAGCTTCCCCGCAGGCGCATTTCTGATGCGTAGTCGTCGAATGCCAGCCTTATTTAATTGACTGAAATTTACAGCACGTCAGGAAAATTAAGTGTCTACAAGCGGCGATGCGCATTTTCTTATCCTGTCACTGTCCAAACCGAAAGACAATTATTCCAGTCTATAATTAAACATCCCATAGCGACAAACAATTTTAAGGTATTTTCGGTACACGAGTTAGTTACGCAATGTTTAGTCCTGCGATATCGGTGAAGAAAAGGAATTTTATCTTTAGTTTGTTTTACACTTTATGAAATAAGGAATAACGAAATGAATTATTCAAGTAGTATACGTGAAACACTGGCGTGGCATTCAAGCTTAAAGAAAGGAATACAGTCTTCCAAGACATTTTTACCAATGAAAGACTCTTCCACGGATTAACGGAGCGAAAGAACAGGAACAATGAGTTTCAAATATTAATAAGATTTGAATGTTCAGATATTAACGTCCATTCCATCAGGTTTCTACACTCCTTTTTTTGTCGAAGAATGTTGGAAGACTGCTTCGCAAAGTCAACTCGATAATTCTTCTCCATTTTTCTTATTTTCCATAAAAAAAGAACATGAATAATTGAAGGAAACTTCCCTTGGACATATGCAAAGGTAAAAGTCGAATCGCCAATGCACACCTGTTTGCTCGTAAACTGTCGTGTATATTTTCCGTATTTTCGCATATGCACGTACCGGGAAATCTTACACACACGTTCCGCTGTTCACAAATGCCAGCAGCGGCACGAACACAAGAGCTTGTATATCCAGCACGTAGCGACGGGGATGCCACCCGAATCAATACTATCGATACAAACCCGTAAATTATCATCTGGTATCGAGTAGAATCAAACATGTAGGTAGCAAATGGAATCGACACACGTTTCGTACGCCCACGAAAACGTCGAAACGTACACTGCAGGAATTTCTATTATCCACAGGAATTTGGTTTCATTCGAGTATTAACTTTCGTTTAATTTCATCGGAAGTAAATTATAATATGTTATCGAACAAATTATCCAACATAATGGTCATGTTTCACATCGAATGTATCACATTTTGGCAATTTTTCACTCTAAATTCTACTATGCAAATACTAAAAATATTTCACACACGTGACCAGTGCGTATACAAGATACACGAACATTAAATTGAAATGTAGTACTTGAATAGTATTTCAATAGAGACTCAAGTCATTCGAGTAGAATGATGAATGAAATATCCGAGTGTCAATTACTTGAATGATAATAAATAATATTTGAACAAGCAAGAAGTAGTTCGCGTATAATCAAAATATTTGAAGTAGTATTCGTTTAAAATTCGACTAAGTTGGATATTCGAATCCTCTCGAATAGTAAAAATCGAATTCGGCGAATATGTGAATCTGTCGATGCTCACTTGGAGGTGCAAATATGGTTGAATATCGCGATGCACGTGCCTGAGAGGGACTCGCGCGAAATCACAGAGACTTCGATCGTCAAACGAGGATCCCACGACGCGACGAGCTCTGAACACTTTAAGGTTCCTGAAACTGGAACGAACTGCGGGAAATTAAGACTAGAAGCCGGGGTACTCCGGAATGTTTGCGCGTTGGGAAGAGCAAGCGTTGTAAGTTATTTAGTTCACCGTTAAAATAACGAGTACCAGCGTTATTTCAGGGCGTAATGAAGTCGAGAATGTTACGCGATCGAGAAAATAAATATCCGAATGCCATAACGGGCAGCTATTGGAATAATAGCCGCGAATTTGAATAGAGTTTCGAGGGAACTGAGAATATTGATCTTTCTACTCGTACTGTAAACTGAAGACTTATTGTGCTCCTTGACATGTAGTATTATGTTTTAGTTATTACGTGTTACGCATTCAACACAATTGAGAATAATAACGTTACCATTACGTTACACAGGGTGTATACTAGGGCTGGGATTATTCAAATATCCGGATAATGACGCCATGAAATATTCGTAATCCGAATATCGGTTCAATTTACATAAGTGGATCTTTAGAAAAAGCGGTTTAATTCATACCTGCAAACTTATCCTTGATATTAAAAAAGAAAAAAAAAATTTTTGTATAACGTATATTTAAACCAGAACCGTACTTTTCCGTATTTTAATTCTTACTGTCTTTATTTATTATCACGTTCGACAGGCTGGCCTAGCGTAATGCTATAGACGATGTTCTGTACATTATGCTTCGCGAAAGCGATAAATATTGATTTCGTAGTACTACATCTGTACTTTTAAAGTACTGAATTATTCATAACATAATGAGCAACAAACTGTGAGCCACGTACACATAATCTGCTCGTGCAATCGTTAATTGCAGTTTACTCGCATTGTATCGATCACTCGTACGTCCAGACTAACTATTCTCTACATCAAATCCATCAATGACTATTCACACTTTTGATTAAAAGCTTTACGAACACGGTTAGAGAAAATACGTGTGGATTGAAAATGAATCGAAACATTTCTTGTCTCATCAAGACATAACGTTTACGATTATATGGCAAAGTTCGGTGTTCCACTGAGAAAAAAGAACTATTTTGTTTTTTTTCTCTGCCAA
Source organism: Hylaeus anthracinus (assembly GCF_026225885.1). Lineage (NCBI taxonomy): Eukaryota > Metazoa > Arthropoda > Insecta > Hymenoptera > Colletidae > Hylaeus > Hylaeus anthracinus. Next base: position 8,255,472 of record NW_026534333.1, on the reverse strand, counting down.
TGTAAAGTTTTCAAAAAATGTTTCATTCCAGAATTACATATTTCTGATACAGTGGCAAACATGAACGTTTTTTTTTTTTTCTAAAGGGTTTATGCAAGATCACTTGTAATACGTTTAATTCTGAATACTTTCGTTAAAAATTAATTACGTCTACATTCTTGAAATATGAATAAATATGTATGCAATACCGCCCCCCACCCTATATCAAAAAATAAATAAATCCAAAAGAATACCTGAGAATTGACACTTTAAACTAGAATATCCGCTTAAGTAATCTTTCAATATTGAACGACTAACAAAATTCAAGCGATATCAATATCCATATCTAGAACTTAATTTTCGAAATCGATATGTGACTTTAATGGCCTAATTTGCGAAAATTCCAGTTCGACCCGATTTCCCAGGGTGGAAGTCGACTCAGAGTGCGCGCGAAGGGCTCTTTGGCCCCGCTGGGATCGATACGATTTTCCCGCCGCTTTTTCCTCCTGTGAATTTCATGTTTCGCGAATTACGGTAATGCAGGATCGAGCGATGGAGGGCCGCCGTGGCGCGCAAAGCCGACTGAAAAGCGGCGAAACGATGGCAAAGTGATAGCAAAGTGCTCGTCAAATTATAGCTACGCGCGGTAGGCGAACGTTTACGACGCGGTTCGAGATGCCCTCGCCCAGACACCCCGAACGATTCAAGTTTCCAGTAAGTGTCCGCCCTTTCCTCGGAGCTTTCTAGATTGTTCGTTTTAACGAGGCTGGGAGCAGGAACCAATCGATGGATCGTTCTTAAGAATTACAAGTCCACGCATTCGTTCTTAGCTTGCCAATTATTAATTTAATATTAAATATCCTCTAAAATACTCCTCGACTAAAAGCTTATAAGAATATCTTCGGTGTTTCAAGATCTATTCCTAGGCAGGAGATACATCTCGGTACCTCTTTAGTCCTCCAAAAATTAAAAATTAAATATCACCTCAACTATTCACTGTTCACGCCTGTAACTCATATTAGCTTCGGTATTCCAAACTTTAGCACTCTGCAAAAGAACATTGAAGAATGCGAGATACACCTCGGGAACCCTTTAGGCTCTCAAAATTTCTAAATGCCATACTTCTATGTACCATCTCCACCTACAACTTAATATCAGTATCTTTAGCATTTCGAGCCCTATTACTACACAGAAAGTGATTAAAAAGTGAAAAATGCAATTTGGAACCCAGCCTTTTACTGTACAGAAACTTATGGACGCCTGCACACGTATCCCAAACACACACACGAGAGAAACTCCGCAAGTTATTCCGAACCATTTAAATTTCACCTCAACTGCGGAACCGAAAAATATAACGACTTTAACGCGTTCGACTGTACTCGAAAAGAGTGCTCCTATCGCGATTCAATCGATCTTGCACCCCAGTTAAATTACTTTTACCAGGAAAAACCCCAAGCGGAATGTGTTCGCGAACCTCGACAAATATTTTGTTTAACAATATCAGTGCGATAATGAAAAAGATACAGGCGTGGAGTACGTTCGCCGTTGGCCCTTGTTGCGGTTGAAAGCACACGCACGCCTGGCATTACGCTTCGCAAACTGAAATATTAACTCGAAACGAAAGCTCCTCTCGTACTCGTCGCGACGTGCCCGGATTTGTGTAATAACGTGAAAATTGAAAAGCTTGCGATAAACGCGGGAAAAGAGGATTTCCGTGAATACTTTGTCCCGTTCCCCCCTCTGTGAAAGCTGAGGAACAAACAAGCGGAACTTTCCTCGCCAGGCTGATAATTACCGACGAAGAAACGTACAAGGATTGTGCTCTGGCTGGAATAATTAAATTCTTCTCTTCCTCTAGCGACACCAGCAACAAGCATGTTTCAATGTTTTCCCTCAAAATTGTAAACACGTTTAAACGTTAGATTCGCCAAAAAATTCGTTCGGATTTTAATGCGTAAATGAAAAGAGATTTTTCTTAGACAAGGAAATATCTATAAATCTCAACGTCGCGACAGTCGCATAGATTCGCGTTCCATCATTAGCGAATGCAAACTGCAATATTTCTACGCGGTTTCCTTACACTGTTCATACGTTTACCTAATAATATTTCGACTATGCCGTGGAAATCGTGACACGTACAAACATGACGAATACCGCGCTAAGAATCGAGACACCGTATATTCAGCAAGTGTTCCTGCTTGCCATCAACGATTCAACGATTCAACGATTCAGCGATTCCGCGATTCTGCACGACGGGAAACGATGACGCATTCGTCATTATCAAATATGAGAACAACCTCGATCCGCAGGTTTCACGGGCGAGGGAACAAGGATTTCAAATCAGTTGCAAGGTGAATTGATTTCTTACTGCATATGTGAAAGATGCACAGACATGGTTAGAAACTAGTGGCACCACTAATTTGCTTGCTCGCCGCGCGTTGAAACAATCATGACGACCATCCCCGTTCTACAAACCATTCTATGTTAGATAATCGTAAAGATAGCTCGGAAAAAGTTTTCCTTGCACGATTAATCCAGACCTAACCATTATAATATCGATATTTACACCCCAACCTCATTTTACACCGACCATAGTCGAGCCCTACAATCGAAGCGTTTCGGAACGTCGCGTTATACGATTACAAGACTATTATCGCAGTCGAGATGGATATTGAGTCAGAAAAGAGGAACACGTCAGTCACGTTTGCCAACTTTCGCACATGTAGATCTACGTGACAGCGAACAAAAGTTTCGCCGTCGAAACGTCATGCGCCAAACGTTTAACGAACTTCATTATTTTTTCCGTTACCGTGTTAACTATAACTATGTGGAACGCTTTATCGGGGTCGAAGCGAGGCCAAAGCACTAACTGCGTTACTGAGCCGACAAATTTGAATGCGAAGCATATATTCGCGACTGACAAGATTCGACGAGTTTCCATATTTGCGCGGAAAAATGGTAGCTTATTTCTTACCGATAACGAGTTTCCGAACTCCTTTATGTATTAATAACTTATGACGGGGGACTCACTGAATATTAAATTTCGCATTTGCATCTAGAAACCGAGGACAGACATTCTTTCCTTGATATTGAATCTTTTCCAGCTAGTATTTTTTATTTGTGTACATTGTACTTTGTGCCAATTAATTAGATCCCTGTATATTTTAGCATTACATTTAGTCAAACTAACGATTGAAGATAAAATTAAAATTGAACGCAGAATTTACATTGTAATATCGCAGCTAAATTTAATAAAGAAATACTTTTAATAAATGGTGTAGATGTTAGTATCTGTTTTTTTTTCTTTTTTTAATTGTGCTAGTTTGTAATTTTTAAAAAACTTTTGCGGCGTACTTGTCATGAAAAGTTGTTTTTCGTTTTATACTTAAAAAAAAATATTATTAATATTAATATATGCTTCAAGAAGAACATTTTCCGAATTTAAATTAACGATGGAATATCCGTTTACAATTATGACGGAACATTTCCCACGTTCTCCGTCAAATTATCGCGTTTAACTAGAGAAAAATGAAAACTAGATTTCTCGTCTCAAAATAAAAGACACCAGAGCTTGAGCCTTCGCTGATAAGCACTAGAACATGCGAGACACGTGTCCCATGCGCACCTTCTGTCGCGTTCAAACCGCGTATATTATGTGGTATCGGAAGCGCAACTCACGTAACCACCTATGGAAACCATAAATTCGCGACAAAGAAACGTCTGAAAAAATCAATGAACACCGGAAGTAGTCCTGAAAAGGAACAATGGATAATGGTCTAGCCTGCAACGGAGTGGAATTCACTATAAATCACAGTTGAACTTACAATTAGAGTTACTTGATCTTCTATACAATACTCCATTGCAATATAACATATATAATATAATTGCACTATAATAATTTCACATACGATCAATTCATTATACTATAAGCCTTCTTATTGAGTTGAATTTTTCTATATTATTTTATCATCGACCTCAATAACAATAAAAAGTGAAAAGTATTAAAATTTTCTACTCAAGCTACTTTGATAATCATGTCTACAATTGTCACCCTCTGTAATCGACATCAATTTGGAACAAAATAAATCATTTACAGTAATATATCAAATCAACTTTGCAAATACAATTTTATCGACCACGAAATTGTTTCCAATTTCATTTTCCGTTTCGAATATTGCTTTGGACTGGGGTGTGAAATTTGGTCGCCTTAATTGTTAATAATACAAATTTTCCCAGTACCACGAGTGGTTGACCCACGAATGGTCAGACCGCACTCGATTTGACAGGCAGTCCGTTTAAATAAACAGCGAAGCCACGTGCCAACCGAGTTACACACAACCAATCATAAATGCATTACCGCCTACGCTGCAGAATATTAAAAATTATTATTGCAACTTCGATCACTCAAAGTTTGAAAAATAAAAGCTCCACTACGCGATTGTCAATTAATGGAATCATTGATGTCAACTGGACGTAGGAGTCAATATATAAGTCAATAGAAAGCTCGATAGAGCATCGTTTGAGATTTATTAAACAGAGCAACGATTGATATCAAATATGGAAACTGCGCACAACAGCTAACAGTAAAACCAGAGCTAAGGAAAATAGGTATTATTCAAAGCTCGCTTCAAGTTTATAGACATCAGGTAAACATTTATAATTGGTTATATAATTCGTGCTGGTTGTTATTCGAGTATCTGTTTGATAATGTTTACGACTTATTTTTGTAATAAAACAAGAATTGCTTTAATAAACTTCTTTTACTAAAAACAAGTTTTTAATCTAAGTTTATGAAACATTTCTTTTTATTCGTTTTTTATTGGCAGCTTTTTAAAGCTGATTTTCAGACGGTTTTATGAGTCGCCAGGTTCCATAAAGTTACACGTAACTATTAAAAAAAAAAAACGACTGGAATAACACACAAACTCTAGCCGATAGATTCGCATTTATTTGACTTCTGCATCCTTGAAAATACCCGGAGCTACTATACGCAAGACAAGAACGATTACCAAGAGCTAACAGGACGATGTAACTGCAACGCAAACAAGGAATCTGCCAGGAGCTCAGAGGCCGATGAAATTTCTTGCAATATAAAAAATTGCATAATATTTCTTACGTTAGCATTTTTAATTGCATACCGATACAACAATATGTTGGGTACAAATTATATTAGAAAACTGAAACTATATAAACAAACAGAGCTGTATATATATTTTCTTTATTTTTCTATATTAGGGATATACTGTATTCATTATAAGTGGTTTAACTTTATACAAAATGTCTACAAAATTTGAGGTATTCTACGTTTACTTCAGATTTGTAAAAATGGCTCAAAGCTAGCATCGAAACATAATAAATATTGAAATTTAGTAATGTTCGCTGACATTGAAATGTATGACAACTTTGAAACAAACGGAGCAGTTTAATTTACAATTTTGAGAAGTTAGTAATTTCGAGAGTTGGTAAGCAAAAGGCTTTGAAGAAATTTAGTCAGACAAGGACGAGCAAATTCCTCGAATACGTATTTTGCAATTTCTGCTTCCTGAGTCAAAGATACGTCCTTCGAGGCGGATGCAAATTTCAAGCTAATTCAAATATTATGTATAAAGGGATATGTGCGCTGAAAGAGTCATGCAACAAAATGGAATTAATTTGCATAACACGGTGGCGTCAGAACAGCCGTGCAAATAATGGTAAGAAAATTAATTTCATAAGCGACATTGTGTTTTATCCTGTTCGGGGCAAACTGAACGGGAAGTTCGCGTCGAGTTAGAGGAAAACCGTAAGCATAATTAATGAAAATCCTATTGTGTCTACTTGTGGAATATTCATACATATTCGATGCATCCTTTGATACTTGACCCTGCAATAATCTTTGTACTCAATTTTGACTTTAATAAATGTTCTTTACATTTTCCTCAAGACAAGAGATAAAATAACGCGATCTTATCTACTAGTGACACAGACCTCACTGTCAATCACTTCAAATCGCTACATTATCCTAATTGAAGAACGAAAAGTTAACACTGCGTCTGTAATCCAGTAATGGATCAAACTTCTAAATAAACTAGCTCTGTACTAGCCAAACGATCAAGAAAATGTTATTCTTCATTCTGTAACTCACTGTCTTTTTTTGTTTTTTTTTTTTTTTTAACGAAAATAAAGTACTTTAATCTTGACTAAAATAAAATACCTAAAATCAGGGACGATAATATTATCTCACCCATTAAACGTACAAATCTCTGTACTAACCTACTAACCACATCAATGATAAGTCCACTCGATGAACCTTCCAAGCCTCGCTATTAATCGCATCCTATCCCTCGCTTATCTCGATTAAAAAACCTAAAAGATTACACCAGGTCGCCAAAGTACTCGAACCACCCCTGATCGAAAAATTCCATCGTGAGCACAACTTCTCGTCAACGATAACCCCACGTACCCCTACATGGAGAGGATTGATGATCCCCCGTCGGGTAGTGTAACGGGTCGATAATCGAAAGAGAGGGTGAACAGGCTCCTACCTTTCGTGGTTCGGGGGCGTAGATCCCTGGCAACGGTGCCAGCAGGTGCAAACCGGGATTCGGGATCCCGGAAGCGGGATGTCCAGGCGGTATCGGCAGCGGCACCAGCTTCAGGCCCCAGGGTAGGTACCAGGGCGCAGTGTGGTGCATGATCGCGGCACGATCGTGAATAATTCCACTGTACGCCGGGAACAACGCGCCAGGATGCGTTCACGGAACAGTCGAGGAGCTCACTTGGTCACCGTGGAGAACTCTCGTCGACGGCGAAGCTCGACCCGATTCAGATAAAAAAACAACCGCAATCAAGTGTGCGAAGACGATCGAGACGAACGTAAGAGAGGGTTTACGGGATCACCTTGGCATCTTCCGTGAAACGGGATCACGAATTGCCGATTTTCACCGCGATCGAAATCGATTTCTCACCCCCTCGTTTAAGGTGGAATCCTTGATCACACGCGCGCCGAGCAATCCAGGGTGCGCACTGTCGTCATCGTTGAACTAGCTTCCTTTGGCGATGGTCCGGGTTACGTTCCCTTTCGTTACGCGGTTTTTGGAATCAAGATAACCGCGGGATCAGACGTTGAATGAAAACTGTACCGAGAACACACGAAACGCTCGACGTGAGCGCGCGGCAACGACTGATCGCCGATAGAGCGTCGACGCGCGAGCACATGGCCGCGGCTACCCCCACCGTTCGCGGCGCGAACGGGCTGCTTCTAGGCCGCCAGACGCTCGCGAGCACCGCGAACCCCCGCGAGCACCACCACCCCCGCCGCCACCCTCTTTTCACTGATCCCCGGCACAGCCGTTTAATACGTTTGACTTTACCCCCAGCCCCCGACCCCCACCGGGAGTACTCCTTTCTTTCCTGATCCGTTGTTTTCTTTGCGTCCTGCGCATCTTTCGCCGGCTCGCCCACGCGTTTGCCGCTCTCGCATAGCGCACTGACGTTCCAACCGGGTTTTCAGGTGTTCTATAGCTATTTTGTACGATTTTAGATCTTTGTGTTTTTTGTTGTAGAAAATTTCAAATATGGAAATTGCATGGTAAAATGGGGCTCATGTTTCAGCGAGAAGGAATTTTTGTTAGCTTCGTCATATAACGAGATATGATGGTCAATTTTCGTTTTTCAAATGGAACTATATATATATATATATTTTTTTTTTTTTTTTATACCATGAGATAGTACTTTTCAAGACGAATTCATTAAGCTTTAATGTGTTTAACCGATTTTTATTAGTTTTCAAGCTTATAACGCTTCAAAGTTTGCTAATTTTCAGTAAGCACCATGCGGTTCTTGAAATCGATACGGAGGGTAAAAACGCTCGAGTGCAATGTTTTGGGTCTCCGATTTTGCATGGCTCCTTCAGTCGTACTGTATCTTCGAATGTGTTCCCAACAAACTTCGAGTGTAGAGAAGGACAGCGAATGAAGAAGAGGACGGAGCGACATGCAAAAATGGCGACCAACACCGGGATTATTTCGGTGAGACAACATGTAGTAAATATGTTGCGAATTACGTCGTGTTTGGTCTCATTTTAATCAGATGTCAGGAATGCGATGGTAACAGTTTTACAATAAAAACGGTAATAGTAAAAAAAAAAAGTTTGATCGTTGCATTAGTATTGTCTCGAGATATCCGATCCTGAATCATGTTCCTGTCCATTTCTCGTAGAGAAACTTTTGCATTTAAGGAGACTGTTGAATTATATACAACTGTATACTTATACAACTGTATAATTATCGAGTCTCGCTTGGCAAAGGATCGCAAAGGGTTATGGGGTGAGAGAAGACAGGGTCTCTGCCTGCTAAGATATTATCTACAATTATGACTCAGTGTTCTAATCAAGGAAAACTTCAATTCTTGAATCCACTCGTAGTACGCAGCGTGCACGACTACGCGTCCAAGAGGAACTTTTATATTTTATTTTTCTCAAAAGTGAATCCTCGTACGAAAAATATTTGATACCACTGTTTCGACATGTTGTTTTGCGAAAAATCGAACCCTGTACGTGCTCTATACTTTCGATATATTTTATCATTACGCATCTAGCCTTATACGTCTTCGATACTCTTTGTGAAATATTGCGAATAATACATTATTCTATGCATATTGTTGTCAGGAGAACCTTGAAATTCTATAGGAGACAGGATCCGAGAATAAAACACAAGATGTAAATATCATTCTTCGTCGTCGGATCTTCGTATATTTTTATACTTGGAAAAGGAATGTTATTCCAAGGTAAAACGACTCGGTAGTCGGTGTGATGTGAAAATCAAAACAGTTTTACAAAAATGGTGTTCAAAATCTAGCAGAGATATGGAGCAACTCAATATATTGAGAAGGAATGCAAGTAAATTTTTATGAAAAAAATCACAACGTTGAATCGATAAAATTTCTTTAGTCTTGATACTTTTCACTCAAAATCTCGATTGTTACAAGCCCTAAAATCTGGTACGTGTCGTTTGGAATTACGGTGACAGCATTCCGTTCCTTGCCCTAGAGTAGCGTCGGAGGAAGAACTTCGAGATGATCGATTGAAAAGACATCGAGGAGCATCGATTAAAACCGCGATCCGTTACTCCATCGAAATTTCATTTCGCACGAGACTCCCTTAAAACTTTCCAGCCCCGAACCCGAATCTGGATTTTGCCGGATAAATTATTTCTTGGATTAAATAACCGCGCACGAGCTCGCCCGATCGAGGAATCGTCGACGATTAAATTACACGGCAATTTCATCGACTCGTTAGAAACTCGGTTACGGATTCGCGCAAATTATTTACATTCTCATTAAATATAATTGCCGTCGGACGGGTTGCAATCTAAAATTGGACACACACCGGGGGGAGCTAACTGTATCTAACTTCGCAGCCGCTGGATACTCGTAGACTATTCAAACGAGATCCCATATTACGACGGTCCTCCCCTAACGAATCATATATTTATCGGCGTAGACTCGCCTGATTCGACAACTCCGCGAACGAGCTCAGTTAAAATGTCATCAATGAAAAAGTGAGTTATGCGATTCGACCACAAGAAAAAAAAAAAAAAAATTAAACCATATAACTATTGTATTAATGGAATTGTAATATTAAGTTTGCTGTAGTAAAACAGATGCCGGGTTACTTGAGATATAGTACGTATATAGTGGCAAATTTAATGATAACAGTGGCGTGGGAAAGTTTCCACATAGTTATTACAGAGCTTTGTTGCTTTGACTGCAAATTCATCGAGTGGAGGTAAATCCACGGCGGAAAGTCGGCGGAACTTATCCGCCGTATGGTCACCTCCGCTCCCAGCAATAGCAAGTGCAATGATCAGCAAGTGTAATGACGCCGCATTAATATTAATATTCGACATTTGTTTCTGAGCAAACGCACGTTTGTTCATCGATATTTGCTTTAACATACGGCACAGCGTGCACCTGCTGTTTGCCGATGCCTCTCATTTCTGCACGATTTTAATAGCGTCGAAAATCCATTTCGGTAGCGTCTGTTTAAAATCCGCGCGCTCAACAACGTTGCGAAAATCGGCATTTATTAACATTATTAATATAGAATTCGAAATCTGTGCGTTCGCGATTTTCCTATAATTCCTACTATTTTCGTTCGATCTAAATGAAATTTTGGGTGGTTCACCTTTACATTCCCACGGAAGAATTTAATACGAATAGGTACAATTACGAGCAATCATCCTCGAATTTATCAAAGTTCCTCCATGGAAAACAAGAGAGGGATCGTTAGAGCCTCAAACGAACAGACTATTTCGCAAGGTGACCAGAAGTCTGAGACGAATCTTGCGAAACGGTCCACGTGTTATTATCCCTGGTCCCTCCCCCCAAGTCGTGCACGTTGAAACTTATTCGAAAGTTTCGACGTTTCATGGAGACAAAAAAAACATAAATTCCTCGGGCGTCCCTCTCGACCGATAGGATTTCGTCTGAAATGGAAGGCTTCTCTACCCTGCTTTGTATGCGATACGTATCACGTTCGCAGGGATTGATTGCTACCGGGGGTTGGTTGTTCATTCAGCGAAGCAGTAAAATAGCAACTCAACGGGGTTGGGGTTTATTTTTCTGTTATTGTTCCAAACTCTGCCATTCTCTCAGTCGTTTCGCGTTGACAAAAGGCATCGGTTGAAACACGACAAATAAGATAACAATTTATTCTCCACATCGTAAACTTAGTGTGTTCCAAGATAATGTAATTTGAGGTTAGTTTAGAAACAAAATAGCTGTTGACAAATATGTACTCTTTCCGAAGGTACAAAGTAAAAAGATGAGATTATTTACTATTCCAAGAACAATTATTCATCTATTATACAATATTATACAATACTAGGCTCTCTATTACTCGCAGAAGATACAAAAGAAATCATTTAAAAAACGATAGAATTTTTCCGTAGAGTGTCATTTAAACCGTCACGGCGACTTCTTGGAGGGAATGTTTCCATTAAGCGATGTATCGAACCGTCCGCGAAAGGGGGCGTTCTCGATTGGACGCGCGATTTCACGCGCGCGTTATTCCATATCGGACACAATGTTACGCCGCGTTACGTCGCATGTACGTAACAGCAGAAACTCGCGTGACGAGTCTCGCGTCAACGACTGGGAAATCTCACGTGTCGATGCCACTAATCGATACCATACACTGCAGCTGTCAAGATACCATCGATCCCTGAATAATCACACTCGGAACGATGATGTCGCGAATCATGATCGTAATTACAAGCCGCTTTCAAAGTCGTCTTTGGGAATTAATTACAAGGAACCGAATGGAAATCCAGACCTTTCATTTGACGCAATTGTTTATACGTATGCCAAAGATCGAACAAATATTTTTAGTTACATACATATGTATGTTGAAAATGGCCTGCGCGGGATTGATGGAAGGGCCATTTTTAAACAGTTCTGAAACTGATTGCATACGATGGTTTCCCTAAATAGTTTACTTCGCTCCAATTTCGAGCAAGTGCACACTCTTGTTAATCGACGCTCGTTAGCTGTCCACTTAATGAGTTACACCGAAGAGCATTAGCGTACTCGGAATTTATGAAACGTTAAGGTAGACTTATCTGATCATCGTCAGTTCATCGATTCGAGGGTGCATATGCATGGGGTACATGGCTTGCCACGAACGAAAAGTTTCTTGCACAATTAACGTTGCAGGCTCGTTAACTTTCGCAAAGCATGTTATCAAAGAATTTGTTGCGACACGTTGCTAGACACAATTAAATAATACAGTGGCCATTTATTAAATTATCTCGTAAGCATCTCTAATGTATCTTTGACTTTAACGACATACGATATTATAACCATGTGTTCTTCAATTGAGAAATGCGAATACCAATATATACAAATATATGTATTGTACATTACAATAAATCGAAACTGAAGCCCTCGTTGTTTTTGGTATATTTCACAGATTTTTGTCTCGAACTCTTTCCTAGCAAACGACACGATACAAAATTTAGAAAAATTCCACCTTAATTAAATTCCTAAGGCTAAGTCGACGAAACACTTCACCACCTCCCTCGTCGCCTGTTCTCTTCAGACACACACGTTGCAGCGAAAACTCTGGTCAGAGAGCAACCAAAAGACAAGGAACGCGATCAAAAGGGAAACATCCTTAATTCCAGAGAAAAAGAAAAAAGAACAAATCGTCGTGATATACAGGGTGTTCGGTAACTGGCGGTACAAGCAAAAAGGGGGTGTACATGAAAAAATAAGTCGAAAATATAGAATAAAAATTTTTCACGTGAGACTGTTTTCGAGAAGATTGAAGTTATGTTGATAAACATTTTCAATGGTAAGGAAATGTTTTCTTACCTATTATCTTACTATTATTATCTAAACCAATCGAATACGTTAGAAAGCGTTCATAGAAATTTAATTAGAAGAGCAGAAGTATGTATTCAGCAACATCTTCAGCAATTTCTGTAATAATAAACTTTATGATTATTTCAACTTTCTATTTCATTACGTATTCCTGATTTTCCGATACGATAAAAACAAACTTAAACTGCGATAATAACCATCGGAACAACGATCTACAGTGAGATTCGTTATAACGAGACATGATCAAGTGCGCCCGTACCTGGTGAAAATTCAAAATCGATTTTCTCGTAAACAAAGCTTCGCATGAAGAATTTTTATTCCATATTTTCGATTTATTTTTTCATGTAGAATCACCCCCTTCTCGCTTATACCACCAGTTACCGAACAACCTGTATAATATATTCATTGACGAGCAAAGGGTGTCGCGCTCCAGGCTATTTGCTCCCTTGTGATATTTGTAAGTTGCAAAGGAGGAAGATGCCATTCGATTACGACCAGAGGGATGAGTACAGGGGGATTGAGTGATCGCTGTAATGGATACCCTGAAATTAATGACTCGATTCTGCGGACCAAAATTATCCTCGCGATAAACGATTCGCCCAGTCGTTTCTGTCTCAATTCGAGGCTCGACGCGCTCGTCGAGTGCCTTTTGCGCGAAAATGGAAAACCGTGATGAATAGGAGATACAGCTGCAATTTGAGAATTTGCGAGGCTTTTACCCACCGAATTTTTCCTCACTTTTTCCACCCTTGATCGTGACGCTCCGAACGACTGATTTTTAACTGAGAGTGTCTCCTCTTCTGAAGCGTGAACTATTGTACAATATACTTTGTAAGAATACTTTGTAAAGTATCGTAGAAACGATTTTGAGTCTTAGCTTTAAGTTTGGTTTTGTATTTAGAACAGATTAGAAGTGAAAATTTTATCCTTTTGTTTATTATTATAGCATATGATACAGTTGCAACTGAGTTTCAGAACAGTTATCATTTTGTAAATTAAGAATCAATATTAGACACTCTCGAAAGAAACATTCTAGCTAGACTCGGACACTTACTTTCGACTTATTTTCAGGATACCTACAAATATGGCAATCGAATGTACCTTGCTAATCTTATTAAGGACTGTGGCGACCCTTTCTCACCCAAAATACTAAGACGGCGTACCAAAAATTTTAATTGAGTTTGAACGTCATGTAACAAATTTCAAATAAATAGACAAAAGCTGTCGCGTTCACCTTCGACCCAAGTCGATCCATCAACGCAGGAATGTCCAATTGTCCACCCAATCGTCGTTATGGTCGCGAGCAAGACAATAAAGCGTCGAGAGAACTCGACGATCAGAGATCGGTGCACGAGAAGACGAGAACAGAAGAAACCCGATTCTGAGAAGGCAGCTGTCGCCGATTTGTCATTCGACGCGCATAGCTCAACGGATAATTTATAGCGGGTAGTCTGAAGTGGATGGTATAATGGGTGCTATGATCTGCGATCGCGACTGGTGACTGGCGCACAATGACATGATGACCAGGAATCTCTTATGTGCACGTAAAACCAACGACGATGCACCGATGTTTCACTTCCACGTGCCATTTCGGACGGACTTACGTAACCGAGACCAAACCCTGCCTCGTGATCGTCGTTTACCGCCGCGTTTCATGCAGGAAGAAGCATCTAACTTTACGACCTTAAATAACTTTTAAATCAGTTGTTGTACCTACAAAAATTTCTTCGCACAGAACCAGCATCGTTTCGAGGGGAAGGATTATTTATTCAGATCATTGTAAATATTAACTTTAGGCCTGGTATACCCCAATATTTTTTTATTCACAAATCGATTCCTTATCGAGCTGTGAAATAAAATTTTGGCATCCTATTCGCCCTCGAAACGATGGAACTATTGTATGAAGCAATGTTGTGTACAATAATTCGTTTGAAAGTTATTTAGGCTGACAAATAACTTTCGTGTGAAATACGTGTAATTTTATTATTAAAGAAAAAATAACATTCTGGCTCTAAAATGAATCACGTAATCGAAATCACGATTGGTAGCGAAAATTTATGAATGAACTCATTACGTTGCATTCATTATGTTTACGTAAGGAAAATTTCACGCACTTTCCCTGTTCGATGAACTCGCGGAAACGGAAGTTACGAAAGCGAAGATCGTTACGAAATGTCCAAATTCCTATGTCTAGGTTTGACAATGATTCCAATCAATTTTGGACCAGCGATGAACGGTTTGTTGCTAGTACTATTCGTATCCTTAAGTATTTTAATAATTAATGCATTGATCAAATATCTGAATATTTGAAACTCTTTAACCCTTTATTACATGAATTCTAAAATCTTCAAAAAAAGACATTAATTCTTGTTTAATTATTTCGGATACTTAAGTACTCAAAGTTTACTTGTAGTATTTCAATACCAACGAGGTAATCGATTACTTATTCAAATACTTTCAACCTTAGCGAATCTTTGATTTGCCTCGTAGCGACAACTATTCGCAATGAAATACGATCGTAGACGTCGAGGTAAGCGTTCATTCTGGTCTTAAAATCGCGTAGGCGAAGGCGCGCGTACAATGTTCATGCGGGAATGGGAATGGTAATTAGGGTAAAATGCCAAAAACGCTGAGCCACCAGGATCATTCATCAGAGGCGGCTGAATTATTGGTGGATATCGCGAACGTCAAAATAAGTGATTAGACGAGACCCATTATAAATCACGGTTAGGATCATCTATATCTTTCCGTGCAGGTAATTGTGCTAAATATACAATTGTAGCACGATCTGCGTGAAAGTCCAAGCAAATTTAATAACTGACAAGTTGATCTCGTGGCTGCAAAAGAACGAAGGGAAGTTGAATCTGAATCTAGGCACCTGGAAATATTCCTTCATGCAATTTGTCTATCTTACGTTATATTTACATTTCTATTCCATTTATATACGCTTTATAAAATTGACTCGACATTGGTGAAAAAAAGAATACTCCCTTAAGTGTATACTTATAATATTATGTTACACCACTAAATGTTGTATTTCCACAATTTTATTTTCATTAATTTTTACCAATTTTTCAAGCTCTTTCCCTCACTGTGCGTGGGCGCAAGTAACGGAAGCTACGATCTCTAACGACGAAGACAATTTACGAGGCGGAGAAGATCAGCGTAACAAGGTTGACTTTCTTTGATGTGTCGCTTGTGTTCGTTTTGCCCACGCGCTTTGCTTACAAGACAGCAACTTGCTCGAGGGAGTTCCCCATGTGTAAAAGTTTCCACGTAAAAATAACGCGACCATGTTGGAGCCAGATGCTCTTCAAGCCATGACCTATCCTCATGCGAAGATTCTCTCTTCCTTGTTCGACCAGTCACTCCGCGTTTGTGGGATCATTGACTGCGGTTTACACCTAACTTTCTTTGTTGGATACTGTGGTTCCATTCCTAGTGGCCATTCGAGCAAGAATGTAAAGCGAATGCCTCACGGATTGCTTCCTTTCGGAGATTTAGCCTTGGAGTATGGGAAAGAAACCACATCAATCCAATAAAAATCGTTTTCTAAGTTATGGTCTCTTTCTAAATAGGACGATAGTTAAAGTGTCAGTATTTAAACCTAGTTCTGTTCTAAAATTCCTCATTCAAATGATATCCTCATTTTGCAAGCCCAAAAATATTAAATTATCACGCATCTAAGTCGAAAATATAATTTTTAACAAGCATACGGCTAATTCTAATTTTTCCCAGTTCGACTCATTACGCGTTCCGTTTGGCTTTTTTAATTAATACGAGCTAAATCGTCAGAAGGAAACGGGATCGTTAAAATTTTTAATTAAAATTAAAATTCCAGGAGAGTCTCGAATGCGATTTTACTTAATAACGTTCGATTGTTCGTCCTCTAGCGATAGGGGATGAACACGAAGTGCGGCAAAACGGGAGTCAGCGGTAAAAATAACAACGAGAGTCGTTAAACCAGACCTGCTCTAAATCGAAACGAAGAAAATATTATCGAACGATGTTTCAATTTCTGTGTAAGTATTATCCTGTTTTTCTCGATCTCCTTGCTATGCATAAATTTTTAAAAGTGGAGGAAATGCTTGAAAAACTGATCAGTATCTGAAGATCAAATTTTATATGATCCGAAAAATTTGCAAAATTTAAGTTCCCTATTTGTCCAAAAAATACCTTCAATGATAATACTCATTCAGAGTGCGCAATCGCTCCGATGACTTCCAGTAAACCTTGTCGACAATTTTTCGCAGCTGTGATATCGAAAAACGGATTACCTCGAATCCTACTTTTAGTACTTTTGAAAATAGACTATGTCGACTTTGCCGCTTGGTAAAATTTTTTACTCTTCGTCATCCCTCAACATCAGTCCGTCAACTTGAACGTCCCGTTCACAATGTTTTGTTTGTCCAAGAAAAAAAAGTTTTACACCTATACAATATTTGAGTGAAGAACCGACAGCGATGGTGATGATGAAAGTCTATCTGATAGGATTCCTTTTATAAATATCGAGCGCCAAATTCTTGCAAATCTTCAAATCAATTAAAATAAAATATTTCGCATATTTATTGAAAACAATAACAACCTAATGATAATCATGTATATAAAGGTGACGTTCGATAATGGTTACAATATTTATAAATATGTGTGCAATACGCCACAAGAAGAATTTCTTATAGATAAAAAAAAAAAAATAATCCAAAGGGATACCTAACAATCGGCGCTTCAGTCTAGAACACCCCCTCAAGGGACCTGGGATATCAGAAGAAATTGAATTTCCTGCAAACCCGTAAAGCTTGTTCCAACAATCAAACGATAACCAGCGTGCTCGCAACGATTGCGATTTCCAGGAGCGTGTGCAGAAAGACTGTGGTTAGGAATTCAATGCTCTGCATTGCAGTAAAGGGACACACCACCCAGACCAGCTCGCCACGCATAAGCTTAGCCCCGCTTTGGCTCGCCGCAACGTATTTCAGTCCGCGTGTAGCCGTCCACCATTTTTCATCGTTCGCAGAACCCCGGCTGGATTTCGCGAAATCCCGCAACGGCGCATAATGATAGCCTTCGCCGACGACAACGACGAATTTCGCTTGTGAAAAATCCGATTCCTGACTGGCGACTTCCTCGACTTAAATAGCCCGGCCGAGGAAAATTGTTGGGTCGCGCGAGAGCCCTCTGGCGTCCAAGGCGCGAAAAGTCCATCGAACGACTAACGATCCGGTTGTTTGCAATTTTTGAAAATAATCTTTTTCATCTCAATTGGGTTATTAACATTTTGCCGCGCGCGGGACTCTCCGAGCCTGTTATTATTCGAAGGCGTTTTATGCTTGGCGATATTTTCAAAAGAGAAATTGATTTCGTTGGTGACGAACGGAGGTGGTAGAGACAGAAAGGGATTGGTATGAAAATAAAATTTGCTATATTTGGAAGCGGGCTATCTATAGAGTCTGTATTTATTGAGGTGGAACGAGGTAAATCCAGAAAGGGAGTGGAGCAAAAATAAAATTTGCTAGGTTTCGACGAGGGTTATTCATAGAGCTTCTATTTATCGAGGTGCAAAGAATATACGGAAATGAAAACGGTGGGCATTTAATTGGGAAAGGCGTTATGTTGGGTGGTTAACGTGAGCAGGTGGTGGTGGATACTTGCTGTTTTAAATGTTGGCATAATTTGCCACAGGTAATCGTGGATACAATATTGTAATAATTATTTGTTTCATATGAATACTTTCTGGAGATATTAGCAACCTCTAGAAATAAATCTTTAGTATTTTTCTCTAGGTGAACAGGTCTCTGTCTGGCTCTCCAAGACGTCTAAAAGGCATCGAGGCGCGATCATTGACCGTGCCGAATTATCCACGGCAGCGAACTCCGCTTGGTTCGCTTTTCTCGCCTCTCCGTAACTCTCCGCGTATTTTCACGTGTGACCGTCATGTGTTCCATTTGCGGGAGTCTGACCGTTGCAATCGGCAAGGGAGACAAATGTGACTGGGCAGAAATTGACCGTGGCATTCTAAAGTCGAACAGTAAGGAGACAGATGTGGCAAAAATACTATACAGGCTACTTAAAAATACGAGCATTTTAAGCGAAGAAACCAGAAGTCAACGACATTTGGTTAAGAAGTGATAAACATTAAAGATGTACATCTTCTTCCATGTTTTTCAATAGAAATTTTATGAGATACACTTCAGAGTGTGTTTATTTATATATTCAAATTTCAACGTTCCACACTATACAATCCATACATTAAAAATTCACAAAGACCGACCTGTTCTTGAGAGATCAGTGTATTGTAGTACGTATACGCGAGAAGTATCACAAACTCTGTCAAAGCAACTCTTTTAAAAACATCCAAACGGTCGATTTCCTGTTACCTGACAAATGAGTTTCCGTAATCGTCAATCAAGTACGAGAGTGTTTCGCTGAATACAATTAGTTAATACCCACGGAACGAGGCTCGACATTTTTCTCGCGCGCTTGCTATTGTTACGCGACTTAAATTCTCGTCGCGGCGTAACCAAGCGTCGTAGGTCCGCGGTTCCTGCACTTAAAACGCTTGCATCGAGCCCCTTTTTCATTTGCCAACGTAACGACTAGATTTTAAGAAGCCTGTAGCAAGTATGTCCGTGCCAGAGTCGAGTTATTCGCATAACCGTCCTCTGACGACAGCCTCTCTCTTCTTCGGTTCCTTCTTGCAGGCAGAAGCGGCTTCGTCAGAGCCCTTGTGCTCAGAGAGATAAATAAGGAGACGAAGGATATTCGTGGATACACGCAAGGATGACAAGATTACGGGTCAGGATTGCGGATATTCCATCGTGGCTCAACGTCTCGCCCGCCTTCGCTGTGGTAATATTCGGATCCTGGTGATCTCCAGCAAAGCTTTGATGTTTTGCAAGGGAAATTAAAGGTCTTTTTGCTGGTCGTATTGGACCTGCACCGCTACAGCACGCTTCCGCGTTTACCAGTTTCGCGTTGCGAACATTCAAGCCCCGCATATTGGCTTCTGGCCGCTTCAAAGTGATATTTAGTTGTAACTGAATTTGACGGGTAGCGGTGGGAATTTGTTTCGGTAACCGAATGGAAGGTATTCAATGGTTGGTGAAACAATGCGTATCCTGAGCACATGGACCGAATTTAGTTACAGAGATAATGTATCGAATAGTGTATCAAATGAATTCAGTCGAAGTTAATTCAGCTTGCAGGGATTCTTTCATGAATACGACATTTACTGTTCGTTCCACGTCTCAGTCTTGATTCAGGTGCTATTCGTGGGTGGCTTGAATGAATAGTGTGCTTGATATTGAAACGTCAGAAGGAAGGGTGAAGATTGAAAGAATAATTTCATGTTCGTGCTGCTGAAAGATACAATAGTAGGATGCTTTCACCGAACAATATTCTGGTTACTAAATTACGTTGTTCCTTTTCAGTTACGTCTAAATACTAACTAACTAAGTTGTTCGAGCTGTTCTAAGTTAGTGAAATTGAGAAATTTACAAAAATAGCGTTAATCATCTACTTCACTCAATCCTTAAAGAACGTGTCATTCATGTTCTGCGAGGCATCCTAGCCTTCGTGTCTTCTACGAAACTTCCTAAACCTTACCCTTATCCTATCACCCATTATCCTACTTTCCAAATCCTTAAAACCCATTATACTATGTATGCCAATCGATAATCTTAACTTTAAACAGACATGTATAGTACTCATCAAAATTAGCAAAAAAAAGGTCTTAGCGGACATTGATCTAGAAAAAAGTTCAACTTTGCATTTTCAGTGAAAAAATTAAGTTCTTTAACACAGAAACTTTTTTACCTTTCTCCAATTTTACCAACCTTCAGTTCTCTCTGAAGCAATGACGAAGCAATACACGTATTGACCAAACCAACAACCAATGGAGGATCGTGCAATCCCAAGAACCGCACAACGGAAGAATAAGACGCTACCAAACTTCGCATAGTAAGATAAATCGCGAGGAACCGCAGAGGATATATCACCCAGTTGTCGCATGCTCCAAATCGCGCAATATCTCGGGTCCGAATCATCACCGAAATATCCCAGAAGCCTGTAAGCGCCGCCATCGAGACAATGTCGTCCCAACCCCTGGAATCGATGTCCGTCAGGTTGATAAATCGGAAACTCGACAAAATGAACGGATTCTCACTTTGAGACCATCCACGGAGTTTCAACTTTTTTTTCTTCATTTTCAGCAAGGAAGCCTTAAACTTCAGAGTATCCACTTCGATTCTAGGTTTTTGCAACGAGGCTACAATTTTTTTTCGCCGAGTTATCGAGATTTTAATCGAACATTGCATTTTAATTATTTGAGGCGAAAGGTGATTGACGAGGTTGTGTAATCTGTGTACGTGTGTAGTTGTGTGGAATCTACATATATGAAATATGGATCGAGTATTCTGACAAGTCAACGTTATCAATGTGTTATTCGGAATAAAATTTACCCAAGTCTGCTACAAAGTGACCCTTCGATTTTTTCGGAGTATAGGATTAATTATTTGGATGGAGCATTATGTGTCCAAGACGGTTGTAGAGTGTAGACCATAGGATCATTGTTTCTCCCCACCCTCAATTTTTAGTTTAACTCAAACAAATGTCGAGAAAGTTCTTAGAATCAAATTTTCCTAAATCCGCTACAAAGTGATCCTTCAAGTTTTTCGCAGAATATAGATTGATTATTTGGACGACACACTATGTGTCCTAGAAAGCTACAGCTTTTTACCATAAGAACATTATCTTCTGCCACTCTCAGAGACGATGCCCATTGGCGTGATAAATCGAAAACTCGACGGAAGGAGTCGAGTCCCTCTCGTCACACATGATTTACCTCGTGAAAAATGAACGTGCCAAGGTGAGAATCGTATTCGCCGGTTAACGCGGCAGAAACTGAAACGGACTGGGGTAATTCAATGCGCGTCCGTCGTGTTTCTGCGAAACTTTCTTGCTGGAAACACTCGGGGGATCCCCGTCCGTGAATCGTATTCGAAAGTCCACGGTAACAGAAGAAACTTGGATCGAATCCGTGTCAACGCGCGTCACCCTTTCACCCTTGCGAGAAATAACCAGCCTCACTCGCAAAGGAAGGACCAGAACTATAAGTTTACGATTTTTATACGAAACTTTGGATAAATGTTCACTGATGCAACCGCGAAACTGTACAGTGCATCGCTGTCATCTTTTTTGGTCTGCAAAAGTTCTTGAGAAACATTTTACAAAGAAAGTATGCCGATGTTTTTTGATTCCAGGCGATAGTGCCAACGACATTTCAAAATTATTAATTTGTTTTAAAATGGACCTTTTAGTAGAATCTTATAAGATCAATGTAATGATATCCTATTGAAAGTCTCAAGGTCGTTCAAGGTCACCAACGGACATTATGGACCTTATGGACATTATGAATTGTACAGAGACAATCGTAAGGGGGTCAAGAATGCTCGTGTTTACATTCCAAGGTTCTAATTCGAGTATACAAAACGGTGACCTTGAAATGGGATGAATGCTTCGGAGCAGGTTGATGTGGGTGTTACGGCATATTGTAATCATTCCATCATGTTGCACACGTCGCATTTATCATAATATTCTTGTGCTAGTCTATGCCAAGACAACGACAAGAATCCTTAGCTGAACAATTCATTTCAAGTTTCATACCGTTTGCCTCGTGTCTTGAATGAAAAAGAATAGTCTCAAAGGTCCTTTTAAAAGTTGTTCAAAGTACGCTTTTAAAATGGCGAATAAAAATCTCAAAAACTTCTTCAATCATGAACGAAATTTTTTCGTTTTATCGATTACTGATCCTGCAATCTGAAATTTCTTGTTTATCGCAATGCCTACTCTCTCGAGCAAGTACTATTTTCATCTGACATGAAAATTTCCTCGAAACCTGTAAAAAAAAAAGTACTCCCTCCATATGAAAAGTTTACTTTAGTATACTTTAATTTTTCGAACTAAAACAAATAACTATCACTCATTTCCTAACACATCGTTCACTTTCGAATACCACCGTCTTCCACGTACCATTGAAGCAAAAGACTGTCATCCGTCAAGTCTTAACATCGGTATCCCTCAGCAGTGCCTATAAATCACCTCCAAAAACAACGTTGCAACACCCACATTTGCTCTAAATCCCTCCCAACTCTCCTCGTACCAGTTCCTATTCGATTACTCTCAGTTAATATACCTTTAAACGTGGATTCAAGTACGGTGCAGCCGCGATACAGATTCAGGAACGCAGACAGCCAGAGCGTAGCCTCTGGTGGGAGGAGGAAGACAGTGGCCAGACATTATATTTAGCACGAGCACGTGGCTGGGCATATCTCCGCGGCGAAGAAAACCTTATGGCTGCGGATGTGTGGGTACCTGTTGCCCCTGGGGACGCCCAGGCGCCTCCGCCTCCTTTGCCTTCCGCCTCCGCCTCCACCTCTACCTCCACCTCCGAAATCAGCAGAAATCCAAGCCACGGGACGCTGGACCCCCGAGCGACGCAGCTTTGGCCAGGTGCCAAACCTCGTGCCTGGTTTTCACGACAAGTTTCGCACCCTGGCGAGGGAAGAAGTTCCTTTTTACTTGCTCGTTACCATCACAGCTGTGCGTGAGCCAATTCTTCCTTTGGAAACCGCTGTTTCTCTAGTATCGAGTGGGACATGGGTTACTATGCAAAAGTCTTAGGCCACCGTGTTAAGCTTCCATTAAATAAATCTACCTCAAAAATTGAGCGATATTTTAGCATTTTATCTGAGATAACTATTTAGTATATCAATTTCAAATTTGGTACATGTATTTGCCCATGTCTTGTCAAGCTACAGGAATTTTTTTCAAGTAAACAAGCGATTTTGTCAAAATAAAAATATGAAGAAGAAAAAATCAATTCTTTTTATCTCCCCCTAATCAGAAATCGAGCTAGCGTAACTGATTCCGCTAAACGAGAAAAAGTGTCGCGGAGAAAAGAGAGAATCGGACAGCAGGTGGAGGAGGCGGAGGTGCGTAAAGAGGGTTCGGATGATGGATGAAATTGAGGATGATTGATTTCTGATTCCGCTAGGGGGAAACGGTTTAACTGTCGGGGAACGAGACAGCGACTGCTGAGTGAGTGTTGCTTGACGAGACTCGTCCGTCGTTCGATATACCAGGAAGCAGTTTTTTTCTGTTGGCGTCGTTCCTAACGAAAGACGCTCACTGAAAGACAAAAAATTGAGAAAAAATTTGAAAAAGATAATATCGAAGGTTTATTTCCTTCTCGCGCTTGAGTCTGTCTGATGTTTCGTATGGTGGCGTTAATTTCTTTGGTGTATGTGTTATTATACAAAAAATTATTTATATGTTAAAAGGACTGGCTTTATTGTAAACTATTAAGATTGAATACAGGCTTGATTTAAACTACTAATATTGCGTATTCAGTTGTAAGCTATTCATATTGATATTGTAAATTAGTGATATTTAATGTATCAAATTCTACAAACAAACCCTCAAATCTACCTGAAAGATATCCTAGAAAATTACCTAGCTAAAACTAACTTCGACGATTAATGGACGACTTAATAAAACTAACTCGATGGCCATCTTGCATTTTAAACTCTTGGGCCTATTTATATATATAATATTTAGAAACTAACGAAATAACCTGGCACAATAAACAACTATGCATTATATATCCTGCTGTATGTAATTAGGATTAAAATGAAGCAATATATCCTCCAAAGGAATTCACATTATAGCCACCGTTTGCCAAATTACCAACTCCTAAAAAAAGGGTTTTAAAAAATAATTTCCTCTACAAGGCAGTCGCTGCACTATCGATTGCTATTCAATGCCCTTTAAGGCGATCGTTGTACACTAGTTTTCATGCTTCGGTCACGTTCCAGGGCGTCGAGTGACATTTTAGTCACGCCGCGAGCGAAGGTGATCGAACTGCTAACATAAATCACTCTTAATGTTCCCAGCGTCGAACAACGCAAATTGCTGGGTCATACGAATCTTCAATTATTCTATCTCATCAATTTCGCGTCGCCAAGAACGAACTTCAGGCACGATTACTGCTATCTAAATTCATGATGAACACAATTTGCCGGAACTGTGCTTCTGACCGATACGGTGGACGTTTTTAACTGGGTTACGAATTGTAACGTGTGTCGGAATAGTGACGAAAGAAGAACAAATGAATTTTGTTCCGAAAGAAAGAAGATATTATGAACTCTAAACATTCCTATATCTCGGCAAACCATATACACGTACACATGCCAAATTTTAAATGAATCTATCCAATAGTTTCCTCCCTCTCCTTCAAAAAAACTCAAATATGGTTCAGTCTTTAGGATTTCAGGCTAAACATTAAATTCATCATAGACGAGTCTAATAGGCAAGAAGCCGAGAAGATGACGTGGATGGAGATCAAACCAACACGTGGGAGGGAGCAACACGAGCGATACGATGCCAATGATCGATGGTTCGGGAGGTTTCTGGTTCAAGGCCAACCGCATCCCGCTATCGAGAACAAGACAAGAGAGAGCAGGTAGCCGCAGGCCAGTTACGCAAGAAGCTGCTGTAAAGATCATAAGATGATGTTGCGTGCTCCAACGATATAACCGCCAGCTGACTAATTAAGTGAAAGTAATTTCTGCGATCGGCGGATAAAACAATAACGAAAGTAACAAGCAACGAGCGTCCTTTCCCTGCTACTTCTTGCTTTCAGAATGATCATGCAACGAGCATGCAACGAGTTCCCAATAACGATAAAGAATGAAAATACTAGTAAAAGTCTAATTGGTTTTTCATTTTCTAGTGCATCGATTTCATTTTATCTTTTGGGAATCGAATT
Organism: Hylaeus anthracinus; assembly: GCF_026225885.1. Lineage (NCBI taxonomy): Eukaryota > Metazoa > Arthropoda > Insecta > Hymenoptera > Colletidae > Hylaeus > Hylaeus anthracinus. Next base: position 8,230,307 of record NW_026534333.1, on the reverse strand, counting down.
ATTTCTTGGCTATTTGTGAATTAATTAAATAATTCCTTAGTTATGTCAGCTAAAAGTATTTTATTTCAACGAAGGATTCCCAAAAGTGTTCACATGAAATTTCACACCTAGAATTGAGTAATCAAAGAGAAAATATTAAATAGTACAAGAGAAAAGTATTAAAAAATGAAACGTTATCCTACCATTACTGGATTAGCCTTTTCGACACAAGAAGCAATAACCAGTATTTTCCTAATTCATCCCGCATGAGATACCTTGAAAATGATCGCAATCTTCAGAAATCTTCACTGTGATACGCTGCCGGCCATTAATTTCAATACACCGCCACACCTGAAACTTTTCCAAGGAAAGACGAACGTAATTAATGGTTACTGTACATAAACTACTATTGTAAGGAATATCTACACTGATTTATATAAAATTTAAGTAAATCGTCTATCCAACTTTTGCGAATTTTACCAATGAATTCAAATACGATTATTTCACTTCGACAAATATGAATTTCTCACAAAATAGCTTTTTACTTGTGTCCCTCCTCAAAACAAAAAATTTTAGATACAGTGGTGTATTGAAATTAATGGCCAGTAGTGTACCTTCAAACTCTTTGAGTCTCACGGGCAAATTAACAGGAAGCCCCAGTCGAACTTCGGTTTCCGTTAAGTCGCAATTTCAGCTGTTATCGATAAGCGACCGCGGTCGGGCAAGTGACTGCGGGAATGGCCAGTTCGTGGTTAGATAGGATCATCGTTATGCCAGTTTCGCGGCCGAATTACCAGCTCGAGGAACATTCGCTTCCGTTCGCCGTTTTACGAGTGCGCAAGTTATACTGCCAGGTGAAGAATCCACGTGTACGCGCCTCGCGAGGAGCCATAAACGAGCTACCGGTCGCTCAAACGCCACAACGACACGCTTAATGCCCTCTCCAACAGGAATTCGTTCGACCTTCCAGCACGTCATGAATTATTTCGAGCATGAAGCCCGTGAAATTTCGATGAATTTCATTCCTCAAATGTTCGACCTCGATACTTTTCGCCTGCATTATGAATACAGCAGATATTTTTAGGGCGACCTCTCGCGGTTCAAACTTCGTGCCTCGAGGGAACTTTGATTCTTAGAACATTTTGACGACTGCAGTGGATTTGAAAATGATCCATTCTCTGAGCATCGATTAATTTGTACAGAATGCATTACTTGAGATTTTACTTTTCAGAGAAAAATTCGAACTGTCTCACATTTCCTTAAGCATCGCATTTTCAACATACATATGTCAAGCATTGTTATATTGTTGCTGAATATAGCGTCCAAAGCACCGAAAAACTATTACGACGGATTTATAATTGTATCTTCTAAACGCGTAAATTGCCGAGGCTAAAATTTTATGTCTGGGGGTCCTTTCGTATCCCTCTCTGATACCCACCAAGTTCCATTTCGATCGGCCACCGGTGCTTTCCGAAAGTACGGTCGTGTATCGTAATAAAATGCAAAGAACCAATAACGAAATAACAAATTTAATTTAAAAATTTTTCTATCAAAAATGTCTGCTTTATCGCGACTTGAAGTACGACGCGGAACGGTTCGGAAGAATCTTGTCCCAGATTCTTCGCTCCCGTTTGTTTTGATGTCCCGGTGGCTGCATTGTTCGCCTTCGAGAGCTGAGGAATTCCTTGCGTATCCCGTACAATTTCTCAAAACAGAAGATTCGCCTGGCGTGGGCTATTAAATATAGCCATCGTTAGAATAGAATCATTCTGCTCGCACCGAAACAATTAATCCCGGCCGCAATGTCTTAATGCGACACAGCAGTTGCGATAGAAATAATTGCCTGATATTGTGCCACCTTCCCCGCACTCGCCCCCTGTCCCACCGGCAAACACCACTGCAACCGATACATTGTTTCATGTTCGTTGACGTCATTATTTGTTCGATCCGTGGACGCCTTTGTTGCATCGACGTAACCGCAGTTCGATGCGTTCCCAGCGAAACCCAATTTTAGAACCGACGAGCGTGCACGCTGGTTTTTTAACTCAACAATCGAAGGCCTCCCAACTGTTTTCGAGAACGTTCACGTCCCGCGGCGATCTGATGTAACGTTATTGAACCATAAACGTCCTTTTCCAAAACACGCCGAATTTTCAACGTTAGGCGGATTTTGGGATGAAAAAGTTATTCCAAATTTAAGCAACAAATGTGATAAAAGATTGAATTCCCAATTTATTTCGATAGTATTGCCCTGATTCTATCGTAGCACTATAACGTGGTTCCTGAATCGGTGAGCGTTAGGAGTGCGGCGCTAATGTCGCGCCCCGCATAACTTCTAAAGGAGTGGAATCCTAAGTATTTATTCTATCTAAAATAAATTAATTTATGTAATTACCGAATCTATAACTACTTTATTCCCTAGCGTATCGAACCTCGTTATTGTACTATAAATATTTAAATTCCAAAACAAACTGCTCTTTCAAAATAACTAAACACAGGATAAACTGACTGCAGACTTAAATCTTGGGGTATTAGACGTTAAACGCTCTATGGTAGCAACAATGATGACCAAAGACTTGATTTTTAACTCGTTTGAAGATACCAGTGCTACTTGTAGAACTATGGTAGGATTATTATTTCTTCTGTCATTCTAAGATAGTGTTGCACTAATCCTATCGCAGGCCTACAACCTAGTGTCTGTAATGAAAGTAGGATAGAGATATTACGTAACTTTCCCTATCACCTTTAGGTCCCAGGACAACTGAATAAGATGTGAACGTTATTACATTGAACAGATGTTTGGTATGATTAGGTAGAGCTAGCATGAAAGGCACTCCACATGGTTAGATAATGTTTAAGAGGTACTCGTGGTTAAGTAAATGCCAAAGTGATATTGAATACGAATAGAAGTTCTACAAGCTCTGTGGATTAAGTAACCAGTTTGTTTACGTCCTGAAGGCGATGGCTTCGTTTCACATTGTCATAAAACTTTCCCAAACTGTGGAAGCTTTGCTTTTTCCTAAGTTTCAAATTATCTCCTCAAAACACAAATTAGTTGACAGAGGCCGAAGTGTGCTTTCAGCTGAACACTTGAAATACCTTTGGAATGTTCACCTAACCACGTCAAAGGCCTTTCGAACATCTGCTTAGCCACGTGAAACTTTCAAACGCACCCACGTCTATTTTCTAAAAATTAGTTGAAGTACAGCCTAACCGTACATGGTGTAGAGGAAGAGATGTAATATCTCCGTCCCCTTCTCACCGTATTTCCGAAACCAAGTTGAAAAGCTACTTTCTCTAATGTTGTGGAAAGTAAAGTTCAAATAACAAAAGGATTGGAATTACTGTCAGGAGTAACCCAAAACCCACGCGAAATTACTTACGACCTGGTAATAATTTTTACGCGCGGAGTCAACTGATTTATAGCGTTTCTCAGCATGCGCCATGCTGCAACTTCGTCCCTGTTATCACGTATTTAACGACTTACGGGCTAACTTTGAGTTTTGTTTCTTCGAGAACTTCAGTTAGTGAACAGCCCTCTCCCCCTAACTGCAAAAGACGACGAAGAGAAAAGGGAGGACTTCAATGCAGACTTTGGTTGGCTTGTTTTAACATTCTGGATTCAAAGATTGTCACAATATTTGGAAAACTCGGATTTCGGAATTCAAAAAAATATGTACAGATGGTGGAACATTTATAATAGAACAATCGAACGATTGTTTCATTTTTAGGGGTAAAAGAAACAGCTTCTAGAAGAAAGTGCTATTTTGTAAAGAGACAGACCATTTTTGTGCTCTCTAATGGAGGCATCGAAGAAACTTAAAGGTCACTGTCTTCATTTCAGGCTAAATTCAAACTTATTCTTTTGTATGTTTCGTTATATGGCTCTCTAACAATAAGGTGAGCACATTCAGTAGAACGAATGCAAATTCAACGTCATTTTTATTGATTTGATTATTACTAGAACAATCCAAAGTTGCAAGCCGATGTCTGAAATGGTTTTCAGGCCATAAAATTCCAAAACTGTCCTACTCCTACCGCAGCGAGACTGCAATACCCTTTCAGTTAAAAAAAAAAAAAACTTCTGTTTTTCGATTCGTTGTTGAAACTTTGTTTAGATTCGATTGCAACTGGAACCTGGAGTCTGCGAAACGAAACGCAAAGTGCCAAAGGGAGACCCAGCCAAACGAGTAAAATTTTTACCGATTTTCCTCCCGACTGTTCCTTTTTTCACGCTCCCGTTTCGAAGTTAGACCCGGTCAGCCTTGCGAGAGTGCGTCACAGGTGAAAGTGGACCGTGCAAGTCGCGGTCCAATGATTCGCGTTGATTTTTTTTTTATCTCCATTCGCGGCCTAACCGAGGTGCACCACGATAGCCAAGCACCGCGAAAACCAGATCAAAAGAATCTTTTTCTTTTTCGCGTCGAGTAATTACAAACAACCTTCTCAGGTGTCTTTTGGAACACAAGGTTGGGTTGCGTATTTTTTCTTTCTTCATTTGTGGGACAAATATAAATAACTTGTGCATAATTTTGGCATAAACGAATTGTTTAACAAGTTAAACGTACGTAAAATGATGTAAACAAGTAAAACGGCGCTCCCATATAATAAATACTGTTTAAGTAGAAGTACTCATCTAGAGATTTTGAGAGAAACAGGTGGAATTGCAAGGACGAGTTGCCTAGCGATAAATGAATCGCGTATCGAGTGGCTTGTTCATCGTGGCTGGTTTTCAATTTCGATAGTCGTTTCTCAATCGCGATAGAGTTGGGCGTATTTTATCAGTACTTTAGCACTAGCCCCGGTTCCCTGGCTCGCGAGTCGCCAAACGTCGAACTAGGGTTAACAGCCGATCGTTTTCCGGTGCTATCGCGAAGGGAAATCGTGACAGGGACGACCATTCCGCGTGCGCGGACCGATAAGACTGAATTTATTGTGCCAACGAACAGGGCCGTGACGAAACGGGGGTGACGGGGGGGGCCCCCCCCCCACGTGCCTTTTGTCAGCATGTTGTAATCGCGCCCTTAAATTAAATTGAACACGAATAGGTCGCAATATTCCACGATGCAGGATGTCAATTATTAATTCGCAAAACTAGAAAAGAACAGGAAAATTATAAAATGAAATTAAAAAACATTCGAGTCAACAAAGATCATGCGAAACTAAAAAGATTAGATAAAGAAGGTGATAAATGAATGATGAAAAGAAATTGTAAAAAATTACATGGATAAAGGGTTAATGGTGAATATAAAGTAATAAAAAATGAAGAAGAATAATTAAAAAGGAGCAAAATAAAATACCTGAAAATTAAAGAAGTAAAACAAAATTGCATTAAAAGAGGCTTCCCACTGAATATCTAATTACAGGAGATGGAGAAACTACAATTTTATTTAATTACGTCTCTATTAGATACGATAGAAAAAAAGTTTATTTAAACTTTTTGTGTAAAATCGTTGCTCCCAGGTGTCAAAGTATTTAGGCACGGCACTAGCAGCGAGACTTCGTAAACTATTCCCCACGTCGAAACAAACGTTCAACGTAGGACGATGGAAAGCAGGTTGACGTAGACGCGCAGCGACGATGAATAATTAACAGGCATGTACTCTGGCTAGTTTATTCGCGGCTCCAACCAGACAATGAGAAATACATTCACCATGTGTGGGTGAAATTGTTGCTCGAACTTCATTGTGCGGGCAGGCACAATTAGAACTCGGGCAACGCTGAAGGGGAACACTCTAGGGGCTCTAAATACGATAATTTCGCCGCTGAACGAGTGGGATTTCTTTAGAAAGTTGTTACAGTTACGAAGGTTATTGTGCTAGGAATAAATAATGAAAGAAGTAATGTTGATAAAAGTACGAATAATGTCAGTGGTTTACTGGTACGTCAAGCGAGAGTCGATATCGGAAAGCCATGTGTAGAGGTAGCTCTTATAGTCGAAGACTTGCATCCATTCCCTCAAAATTAATTCCCAAAGAAGTTTTTATTTTGGAAGAATTTTACTGCCTAGCAACCCCGACGCTTAATGCAATTCCACGGAATTCGAGCTCCTCCCACGTTTTCCTCGAAAAAATTTGCATTTTTTACGTTACCCTCAAAGGGCCGGCAGATCAAACGCAACTATTTGTATCCAGGCTCGTCGTTCGATAAACCGATCCCGCCATATTTCTCACCACCTTACAACCCCGAAGCGGTGCACGCGTAAATCGACCTTTATTTCGCTTCCTAAGGCGGACAAGCTTTCTCCACGGGCTTGTGGAAATGGTAAAATCTATGCCTGTACGATGCAGGAAGCTTCTGGCGACGTAGAACATCGCTGCACAGAAATAGGTGCGCGAAACGAGCCGAGGAAGCTTCGCAACTGACCGACGTGACTTCGCGATCGGTGCACCAAACAGAAGAGACAGGGTAACAAATGCGACGACAAGCCATCCTCCACCTTACCATGCACGTGACTGATCACGTATCAAACGCGAAGCATCTGAATCAATCGAGATCCATAGAATGTTCAGCATTACTTGGCAACTCAATAATTCATTATAATTAATTCCACTTCGCATACAAATTTACGTCGTTTATTCTTTCAATGTGAAAATCTGTTTGTACCCCGCTGTACTTGTTTGAGAAAAAATGAACACGCTTCTTTATGTAATCAACTAGGTCAATTTAAATTTAAATTTTAATTTTAATTTTAATTTAAATTACGTATTTCTGGATTCTGAAAACAACTCAGAGCAAGAGTCGAAGTGTAATAAATGGTGCTTGTTTCGAGATTGCCAAATTGTGAAATTAGGATGTAAACATGTCAGAGGATTACGTTCGATGCTCTGCAAACTGACTCAAACGCGCATCGAGGCCGCGCAGCACGTGACTGTAATCTAGTCAGAGTGGGGGATGCGAAACATTTGAGTTTGACGTGCGTAGCGACGCTCGCGAGACTGTACCGCGTCTAGGGTGATAATTATAAACCGACGCGCGACGTACCGCGTCGCGACTCTCAACAACGGTACACCCTGTGGTCTATTTTGTGCCCACGAACATTCTTTCCCTTCCGCTTGTTATAAACGAGGATCAACGTAATTAACGAACCTGCTTTACATCACTACTTAAACGATTCGCAGCCGGACGTCTCCTTATCGTTATTTTTAATCACGATTTTTCTTACATGGTTGGTCGAGTATACGAAATAGACAGAAACCAGAACTTTCTGAACTTGTAGTATATTTTAGTGTACCTTTAAATAATGTAACCAACGACTGAACATTAATTACTTCAATTATAGATTGTTACATAATCTTCTATCGAGAATTCTGTCTATGAATTCTGAAAATCTTTGACAATATGGTTCTAGGATGGAGAAATATAGCGTCAGCCTTCAGATTCGAGAAAAATACGCTGTCAAAGCTGGTCAATTTTTGACACACTAAAATGTGACATACTGAAGAATCGACTGCTTCAACGAGGATAAATCGGTGCCGTCTATTTATATGAATTCTCACATATCCTTTGGCGTTTACCGACCCCAAAACGTTGATCCGATGTGACGGCTGAGAGCGACTCAAAGTAAACGATGTAGCGGTGAACGTTTCCTCGAAAATACACAGTCTGTCTCTACTCGTTCGTAAATTACCTTCACGCCCGTTACGTTATTTCACGTAGTATCCACTGACATGCAGCTCGCGCCAAATTATTTGAAATGCTCGTCGTAAAATTCTGCGTTAAGTTCTGGATTCAGACTTCGCTCCCGGTTTCTATTTCGATCCTGCGCACGCTGCACTCTTCTTTGTATATATTTTAAACAATGGAAGGAGTGGAATCGTTTCGAATCGCCGACGTCCTGTGAACAACGATCGAGAATATCTTGGACGACCTTACGACCTACATCCACCTCGAAACGAAAGAGATCGAGAGATTTATCGATGTTTCACGACGAAATCGCAGGGAATCTCGCACAAAATAGAGGTGTCTCGGTTTGAAGGCCTCCTAACTTTTCTTTAGAAAAGAGGCATTAGAAGGGGAGAAAGACTTATATGACTGGTCGATGAACTTGGGAAATTTTTTCATTAAAAACTATGGAACGGATGGAAATTGAACTTTTTGAACTTATTAACCGATGAAAACGTTACATGAATTTTTGTATACAATTTGTTTCAAGAATGTATGGATTCATAAAAAAAAACTGCAGATGCTTGTGCAAACGCATGTTGTATATCGAAATATGTACTTATATCATGAATACCTGCAATACCTATATTTAGCAAGTTTTTCATGTATAAATGCATATCTTACGTGCACGAACATCTACTCAGTCTGATTGTTAATTTCAACAGATTACTGAATTATCTTGTATGACCGCGCAAATGGTTATACATATCCACAATTTCATATATAAAATTAATTCGATTACTGACAAAAATTAGATTTCCAAGTCGACGAGGTTAGATAACTTTCTCCGCTAGTCTCTGGTCTCCCAAGTAGTAATTCATCCAGCACCAAGATTACAGCTGGAACTCAGCCGGTCAGTTTGTGTATAAACATATTATAAATGGGCAGCACGTGGTCGCGAACGGGCTGCTTCGTGTTCAGGAAATGGTAGTGGAATTTTTCCGCGATTCATCGTCGCTACGTGCCAAACGAAGCTCCTATATTCGTTCATGCTGGAACAGATGCCACTCTCGTCTTACAGTTTTTACTAGTGATCCAGGATCCCGTAATCCAATTCAATTTCCCGTTTATCCGCTTCGCGCGCCTACCCAAGGGACCACGATAAATCCGTGACAGGATTTGATCTACGTTAAGAGCGTTAATTTGATTATCGCACGATTATTAAGACGTGATTCGTGTAGCGAATCAGTGGGGAATCACATGGTGATTTAGCAACCGTCGAAGAAACTCGATCCCTTCTGATATGAGTTTGAAAAACGTGAGAAACTAAATGAAGGAAGGATGTTTATTTTTCTAGAAGGCTTCTATGATTTTTCGCATTCAAGCGTCCTAACAAATATTACATAAGTTTAGTCATTTTATTTCCTGCTATTTTTTTGCACTGCAACTTATTTTCGTGGTTCTTTATAATTCATACTATACTTGTTTGGTAACCGCGAAGGTGCCCAAAAATTGCTGACCGGAAACGCTAAACTTAAACAATAAGTCATATTGCTATAATCATAAATATCTGAGAGTTTTGTATCTATTGTGTCGCTGCTATAGTCGGAATGAAATTAATTGGCGCTTCTAGGACATTTAGCGGCTATCCCCACCAGCACCACACGGTTACGCCCACCGTTTAGTCACACCCACCACTTTATTTCTCGTCTTTACACGCATGACTGGACGCACACGTTCTCTGTCTCGTAGCCAGCTGGCACGATATACAAGTAGGGTAACCAACCCCAAGCGACCAGTCGAATTTGGTTCGACTATATATATACTATCTTTCCCGCCAGAAACAGCCATCAATTTTTCCCATAATAACGATCACGACCCAATAACCTCGCAGTGAAACGAAAGTCTCATCAAAATTGAGTTCACAAGCATTAAATATAATCTTCGAGTCTGCTCCGATTTCGAAGTCGGTTAGACGTGTAAGATAAGGCTATGATTCGTTGTTTTATTCCCGCGCTTTTATCGCCAACCTCTCGAACCACCCGCAGAGTGCTCCCTGCTGTAATTTACTTTAATTACGAGTTGCTTTTACACCCTTTCCTTCTGCCCGCGTCTTGCTACCACCCACTCCCCTTCCACTTTTTCTCAAGTCCATTACGATTCTATTTTTGAATTAGTTACCTTTTACACGGCACGCTAAGTGCGACTTATGAATTATTTAACGCATGAATTATTCATGCTCAGAAAACTCACAATAAATCAGAGTTAATTGTATACCCGATACACAAACGGATAAAACCGGACGCGTTTCGTCCTTATCGTGGGACCGCGGCGTGTCCAACGAAAATACGTCAAATAAGAAGCTGCCCGGTGACACGGTTTCGTTTAACTCTGCACTAAAAAGCTAGCTAATCGGCATACAGTTGAAAGCTTAAGAAAACGACTGCCCCGAAAGGCGAAATTTAATTGGGTGACGAGAGATGGTGTGATACAACAGTCCATGCATACTTTGGACAGATTTTAGATGGAAGTTCTCATAACTCGTGGGGGAAAGTAACATTGTTATTATTAACACATTCGCGACCGCTGATCTAAATTCACGTCACTTTGAATTCGATTCCTGGTTATGAACAAATTATGAAAATCTGTTTATTTTATATGCTACATATTTACGACATTGATATTTGAAAACATATTTTGTAATTTTTTTCTTCGCATTAAGGATACAAACATGCGATGTCCAGCTTCAGAATTTTATTATTTTCGTCAGTACACGGTATCAGAAACGTAAAATATCTGTCGGTCGCGAATGTGTTAATTGTCTAGAGACTTGTTACTCCTAGGAAAAAAAGAAACACATTTCATTTCTAATCTTCTTGTGGCAGAATATCAAATACCACGAAAAATCACATACACAGACATGTGTAATATTTTACTAATTTTATATGTGCTTATTTTCTTTGTGAATTGTTTCCTTTTTATAATTAAAATTCTAATATGCATTCCTCGATATTTACCTTGTATTTTTTTATCACAATTTTGATCTAGCTAAGAATGTTGTCTACCTCTGGTGCATAAGTCAGTGTCTACCGAAAGATTAGCAGTGTAACGCAGCCGCTACGCGCTGTGCAACGTGCCAGAAAACGCAAATGAAATTAAATCAATCTTTTCGCGAGCACATTTCGCGGTCCATAGTTAAATCGTCTGTAATCCGAGTGGATCGTGCCAGCAACGAATCGATTCTTTCCTCGCCGAACGTAAACGACCCCGTAAAAACAATTATTGATGTTACAACGGCGAGGAAATTTATTTGTCTTAGCGTCGACGGGAGCGTAACATATGAATGAACGCAACGACCTCGCACCTTCAATGAGTTGCGATGTGCGTTTATCGTTAAAATATCGCTGGGTTTCGGGCAACGCAATTTATTTATCGAACGGCCAAGACGAATCGAGAGAAAAGACATTTTGGTGGAATTCCAACCTAAATGAAGCTAATAAAATTGCATGCGACGCCGACAGAGAAAACCAAATGCAGTTGCAAAAATATAATTTAATTTTTTTAACGGCAATATATAGATAGAGGAAGGCGAATATATCTGTGGCAAGAAATTCCATCTAATCGCCACTTTCACCGCAAAAATTCCAAGATTTCTGAGATTGTCCAGATTGTTAACATTTCTACGACTTCTAAAACCTTGTAAGGATTCTAATATTTCCATAATTCCAAAATTTCATAAATGCCAATAATGTTAAGAGCTTCCTACTTCGCAAGAGAAACAACGTCAATAATTTCAAAGACCAAGAATTAACTTGAAGAATTGATCCAAACACAAAATTAATTTCATTTTATATATATTTGTATTCATACTCGTCGTCGCACATTTTCCCATATTTTTACTTGCCATAGATGCATAACCTCTTGAGGGATATTGACACACTTGCGTACACTTGTTTTGATATTAAAATTGAAGTTACTTACAGTCACAATACGTTTAAGAACTACAAAATATAGAATAATAAAGCGAGACATTTAAAATTTGCCCCCCAAGAGTATAAACATCTGCGAATCAGCTACCCAAAGAAGGTCTGTTTTTGGCACAATTTTAGCGAAAACATTCGTGCAAATGCAAAATTAACCATCTTCGAGCAGCTACGTTAAACGCGGGCGACAAATTAGAACGAAGCCGTGGAAAAATTCGAGAAATTAAAACGTGGCTGCGGGCGTATTGCGGTCGATAACGACGCCTGCACGATTCTCGGTTTTATCACCGGGTAGCTTGTTCCCAGTCACCGTGACGTGGATCAGTTAACGAAGTACACGCCGTTCAACGATATTGCACTGCGCCCGATCGACCAGCCCAATTTCCAATTACACTTTTTCGGGGCGCAACTGCGCCTCGCGGCACTCCGCAAGCCTCCCGCGACTCGTTTCGAGCTCATAGAACCTGCCGCGACTTTTAGGTGACGTATTGCGTGTGACCGAGTGAAATTTCACGTTGCCAAAAAGAAAAATATATACAGGCTGGAGCAATAACTACGTAAATATAGAAAAAGCTTTCACCACTCTTGAAAATATCTTCAAATACCGACCCCAAAACGCCCCAGGATTTTATGCAACTAATATCAACAAGCTTAAGATTGCAATGCGGACGATTTTCACTTGAATCAGAACTCGATCTCAACAGAGTTCTTACTATTCGTATAACGCGTCGATTGGCCATAAATCGGAAAAGTACGAATTAGGCTGTAATTGACAACTAATCATGGCAACCGAGGCTATCTATTCGTTAACCATTCGTTAACGTTCCGCATGCCGCGATAAAGTTGTTTTATTTATTGTTGCGTCGCTGTCGCTCTAACAAGGCTAGACGCGAACCTAGCCGAACTTTACGAGCCAATAAATAATCTATTTCTTCGGGTCTTAGCACGTGTACGCTGCGCTGTCTCTCTTGCACAAGTTACGCCTCCATCATCCCTCTTTCTCTTTGTATTTCCTTCGCGAGAGAATGCGGCTCCGTCTGTGCATCCACGGAGCTAAAGCCCGAAATAAGCCACAGCTGGAGCTGTCTAGGTACCTTCTTCCTTCTCGGTGGCATCATCGCCGTTGTTGATTTATCTTTTGGCAATACGCACCGCGAGGATTCGAAAGGTGTCAGAAATGAGAGGGGGATGGGGGAGGTGTGTTTGCATGGTCAGCCATGCCAACCTAAGCTGGATGATTTATAACGTCGTGGGTAATTGCGACGTCAAGCTTGCTGAAAATCGAAGTGACGTGCCACTCGAACTCCTCTCAATTGCGTAACGTACCGTGACGACACCTCTAGTACAGTAAAACCTCATTTATCCGAACAGGTCCGGAGACAAGGGAATTCCGATAATCGAGTAGTTCATATAATAGATAATAGTATATTGTAATAGAACATAATTCGATTATAGAGGTCCGCTAGGTATATCCTCCATGATCCCTCCACCGTGAATCTCCATGCTTGACCATGGTTCAAGTAATAGAATCTACGTAGGTTACTGAGCTCAGCTACGAGGAGGATGCTGGGCTTAGCTACGAGTTCATATATCCGAAGCTGAACATGATTGTGTTCGTATAAACGAGGTTCTACTGCACTCGTCGCTAGAATAGATAACGATACCTTTCCTTTAATTAAGTGCTCGATCCCCCTCTGATTCCTATGTTTGAGTGATTCATCGTGAAAGCGGTGTGTAAGTCCATCTTTTTAAAAAAAAATGGTATTCATTCGTGTGCTGAGTTACATAAGTTCAATTGCAAAACGATTATCGTGGCACATTCCTGATAGAGATATTATAGATAGTGTAACGAAAAAGAGAGGAGACTGCGGTACCCAACCTGTCTCTGCCGTATTTTTTTCCGTAAAGTTTTAGTTTTCCGTGGGAACGTCGATCACCTGTTACGGCGACGATTGGGAATTTCATCGACGTTGGAATATTTCGTTAATAGTTGGATCAACCGCATAGTTCCCGAACAGTGCACGCATTATCGCTAGCAACACGGCGCTCCGTATTGTCTTCCCCTGGTCCGATAATATATTGCGGAGAGCAGCGCCTTGCTTTTAAAATTAAATTGCCTCGCCTCGGCGCACCGAAAATTGCTCGACTGTGAATATCATGAACTATCCTGATGCGGGTGGCGTCAGTGCTTGCTGGTTCACGTGTGTATCATGTTGCCTGCGCGCGTCCATCCGACGCGGCTTCGAGCGTTCACGCTATTAAACGCTTTTGCCAAAAACTATACACGGCCATCCTGCGAGGCGAACTCACCGGTCGATGGACGTTTATACTTTTTAAAAATCAACTCTTCGCGTTTTAGACGTAGAATTGGTCTGGGTTAGATAGGATTAATGAATCGATAAGGGTATGGTAATAAAATTGATACAGAATTTATAAATTCGATACGTTCCAATGATCTTTTTTCTTAGAAAATTAAGCTTCCTTAATCGAAATGAAACAGATGATGATGGTACGTAGAAAGAGGTTGGTGCACTAAATTTGCGAATCCACGTACAAAAATCCACGTGAAGCGAGAGTATGTAAAACGGGTCTGCCTTTATCGAGGTAGATAACATGAAAGATGAGTAAACAGCAAAAATAATGAGTAAATAATTAGTGAAGAATGTAGACAATGAAACAACCGTGATTACAAAGTAGACCTCGAATTTTGAGAAGCGAAATTAATTGAATGCAATGTCAATTTAAGATATGAAAATTTGATATTTAGTCACCGTAATATCAACGATATCGTTTATTTCAAACATCACCACTGCGATAAGTTCAGACCCATCGTTGGTGGAAGACAGACCATCGTCATACTAAATTGCAGAGTTGTAATCTTTATTAAAGGGTCTGACACAGTCCTCGTTAATACCTTAGAGGCTCCAGCTGTCGTAGATAAGACTAGTTGACGCCTAAGTTCGTCAAAATACTAGCTGACACGCGTCGCCGTCGCGACGTCCTATCCCCGGACAGCCCAAGGGTATATTTAGTCGAAGAGATGCGTCCCGAATGGCGTGGATTTCGCGTAAATGCCGCGACAACAAATGCGGTGCAAAAGTGTCCAAATTAATGGCGCGCTATTCCGGGAAATAAACGATAAGTTTTAGCTCGCATAAGCGAGGAGTGCGGCGAGAGGTAAGAGGACGCTTGGCCGTCCCGCGGCAGGATATTTGTCCATTATGAATTTTGGCACGGAGCGCGGTGCAACACCGAGATGCGCCTACTGATCGATTTTAATCGGACGGTTTAGAAAACACCCGACCTATCCTCGCAGTCTACCTTAAACTAACGTGGCGCGAGTGGGCGGGGATAATTTCGACCGGAAATACTGACGGTTCCGATTCCCGTTCGATCATCTGGTTCGTGTATTCGCGGAATGGATATGCGATCTAGATTGCTCGGCGTTCTCCAGCGTGAAACAAGACTGTGGCTGAACTTCGAAACAGCTATTATAGAAGTTATTCGATCGGTACTCGAATAATCGACATTTTTTAATATTTTGAGCACTGATCGAGTATCTAGATATTCGTTTGTAACGGAAACAGCTGAGAGAAATTTTCAAATCTTTACTTTTCATGGAATTTCTGTAAATTTTGTTCATTTATAAATTGTCAAATTTGTCTTTTGTTTCGCGATTCCCCTAAAGCTCGGGTACCTCGGGATTCCTAGACCCGTACTGTAGCTGCGGTTAAGCAGCCCCTTAGGGCATAGTCAAATTGTCAGGACTTTTTTATATTTTCTTTACAAACTTATATAATGTGTGGATTTCTTAATTTTTTTGTTAACATTTTCATGTAATTTTTGTAAACTTTTCAAGATTTACAACTCTGGAGAAATACGCTACTTGAAACTATTAGAGCAGTGGGTCGCCAACCTTGAAGCTACCATACATATAAATCCATCTCCTCTAGTCACAGATTTCATTTTCCTTACGAACATCCGAACCAACGACTCGAGAGCTTCTTCAAAAAAAGCGATCTCCCAGGCATTTAAACACCGAAGTCAGAAGCGCCTGAAAGCAGACCAGTGGGCAGATTTTCAAAGGGGAACAAGCTTCTGTTTACGAGGGTGCACTGTCAAGTAAATATGATATATGAAACGACGACAATAAAGCCACTACTTTGCCAGTTGCGTCGAGATAAAATGCACCGGAAGAGACACAACGTGCGTGTGTGACTGCGCCGGGAATAACTTGTTCGCGGGGCAACACGTGAGTGAAAAAGGAACTAGTTGAACGAAGACGTGGTCTTCGACTGAAAGACCGAGGCAGAGAGCTCCCAGAGTTGGAGAAAAATGGTTAAAAGCCCGCCAAACGCGGTTCAGAGGATCTGAAAAAGAAATGCCGGGCAGAAAAGTTTATTACGTTCGCGAATGGCGGTCTCGAAAAGGCTCGCAATTTTTATGATGAACCATACAATAGAGCACGTCTAGGGGGAGAAGTAATATAAAAACTGTCAACGCGAGGAATGGTCGTTTATTGTGAAAAAGTGTTAATTGAATAAATTAAGGAACGCTATTGTGACGTGATAACGAACGAGAATTGAATTTAGGAGGAGGATAAATTTAATGGGGGAATGTCAACGCTGCTGTAAAAAATATTAGTATATTCTATGGACTCTATTTCATGAAATGTATGTTTCAGAAAGGTGCAGGGGGATTGAGAACTTCTTAAAAAAATATAATTTGAAGGCTATACCTTATTATGTATGGTGGATGTCTTGTAAATGTTTGATACTAAAGATTAAATTTTTTTCTTAAACATTCCTGCTAATATGGTGGTGTCCAAAAAAAATATCAACTGATTCTTTAAATCTCCTTCTCCAAAATGTATATTTTAAAAAGAAAAGAACAGAGAAAGAAGAGAGTCTATTAGCTGATTGTATTCTACAGAGTACCAGGCACAAGTTTCCACTATTAAGACTTGAGGATCGTTTTAACCGTTCATTCCAACGTTACAGTAGCACTGTACCTAATAGAAAAATATAAATCCTGATCAGAGTCGTTCGAAGCAGCGTGGAGACTCTAAATGAGCTCAAGTTGAATGCAAGAACTGTGGGACGGGAGAACTCCGGGACGAATTAAAACAGGCAAGGGGACAATAAATGAATAAAGAACCGTAGACGAGTGAAACGAGATCGAAACGTATAATTAAAATTGAAAGTGTTATCTAATTTAAATATAACACAAATTACTACAAAATGTCATTACAATACCAGCTCGAAAAAAATATGCTATAGAAATATTAGACTTTCGTAAATATATCACATGTAAAAAAAGGTTTAGAAAAGATGGTCTACGAGGTATTAGTGAGGGACTAGGATTAATTCCTCAGCTGCTATACGATAGTGTGAGCGATTTGGTTTTTTTGACTCTATACTAAAATTCAGTAGAACTTTATTTATCTGAACTCGTTATAGAAACAAAATTTTCGTCAATCGTTAAATGATACAAAATATTTATAATCTTTAACCAAATAAATAATTTATTCACCAAACTTCATCAAATTGTCTTTGGAAGTCATTTTCCAATTCACAAAGATTAAAACATTCCTATAATCCGAAAAATGAATTAAAAGTATAATTAATGGGGATAATGGGGAGAGAGAGAGAGAGAGAGAGAGAGAGAGAGAGAGAGAGAGAGAGAGAGAGAGAGAGAAGTTGGGGAGGGAGGAGAAGAACGAGAGTGAACGAATGCACGACAAGAGAACGATCAGTCATTCCGGAAGAGACCGCAAATAACTTGCGGCTCCACGCCTGGTCAAAAGCGTCGGGCGGATGCGTTATGAGACTCGCCCTCTTGTTCTTTTTTTTTTTCATTTGCAGCACGTCATTTCGGACGGTCTTTAGCCAAGCGGCGAGAAAAGAATGATGGACCGGTTTTTTATTGCGTAGACGAGCTCTAAATCAACGCGACTCATTAAAGTCGCGATTACGGCTTTTGCACTTAATCCTTTCTGCTCGTGACCGTTTCCTCGAGCCACTAACAAATTTTCGACCGTGTAGAGAGTGGGTTTAGAGCTACTTGAATAGACAAATCGAACATTTGTCGGATATTCGAATGGAACGAATGAAATTCGAATAACTGGGCAATTGAATACAGTAAAACCTTCGTTATTTTAAGTAATTAGTAGACAAAATTGTTCAGACAAGAGAATTTTTAAGTAACAGAACAAGAAGTGACTGGCACTCATTTTACTTAACACTTAAGATAAAATGAAATGATATGAAAAGATATTGTTTGATTCTTTTTCTCTTAAATAAAATTAAAAAAATAAATTTCATACTGCTTGAAAGGAATATATAGACACTTGTATGTTTATGCACATATGGTATTGTAAAAATAGGATAGGATGTTCACATAACGGGTGTTCTCATAATGGAGGTTCTATACATATAAATGTTGCTATTGGAATAATTTTATTCGCGACCGACGTGGAATGCAGTATTGGTCGATAAACGGCAGTGCAACGACGAGATTTACGAGATCCACGTGGTGCCATCGCGAAACCTCTCCCTTTCTCTCCCATCTGATGTAATTTTTAATCGTATCATCCGCGTGGGCCGTTCTTACGAGAGGAGAATGTAGGCTTCGCTGCACGGTGAAAGTAACAGGTCGAGAGAAGTTGCCTCGTGAAAATGCACCAAAGGGTTGTGATTAATTTAAACGTTGCATTTTATACACAAAGATACTTCGGGAAATCTGTAACTGTTATATAGTCGGAGCATTTATTGACGACAACAGACCTCGAGGTATCTCCTAGATTGATCTTACTAATACAACCATGAAGAAGACGCCTAAAGGCGTTCGTCAAATACGTTTACCAAATACATAACATACATGGTGTCCCAAAAATGTTGCAGTTCCTTGAAATGGGTGATTCGGAAGGTGATTTGAAACAACTTTTTCCTTAGCGAAAATATTGTCTGAGGCTTCGTTGAAGAGATATTAACAAAAAACCCCGACCAATCAGAGCGCGCGTATACCGTTGGAGCGGCCGCGGTGGCGAAGGCTACGAGCTAAGCGGCCGCGTCCAATGTCCTTCGATGCACGTCGAGTCGCTTGTTCGCGTACAAGCGCGGCCGCTTAGCACATAGCCTTCGCTACCGCGGCCGCTCTAACGGTAACCGCGCGCTTTGATTGGTCAGTGTTTTCCTTTAATATCTCCTCAACGAAGCCTCGGACAACATTTTCGCTAAGGAAAAAATTGTTTCAAATCACCTCCCAAATCACCTTTTTCAAGGTGTTACAACATTTTTGGGACACCCTGTATACATGGAAAGAGAGATGAATTCGTGGACTCACCTCGACATCAGATGCTGGGTCCTCGAAGTCCGTCTGTGTGTCCTTGAAGACGAAGATGCAATCCGACGGCTCCACCATGGCGGCGATCTTGTAAACCGTGTATCGTAACGTATATCGAACCAAGGAAATCTTTTCAATTGCTATCTTCTGTAATTATAAATGGAACGTTTCCATGCTTTAGTGTTCCTACTTTAATATATTATTACAATAACTATATAGTTAGTAATAATATGTACAATGTTGTATTTAATAGTAATTTACATAACGATGACTCGTCTCCAATTATTAAACTCATTTTTAGTCTCGTACGTGTTAGTATTTTCCAATTCCTCTTACTAATGTTTCATAATTGTATGTATGTATTATTGTGACAATTTTGTTACCGAAGAGACCAAGAATTACAACCGGAAGCGGTTATATATAAATTTATAAAACTTGTTTAAAGACTAGAATGAATTTTAATAATTGTATACGAGTAAGCTAATTATATCAATTATTGTCTATTTAAGAGAAGAAAAAATCAGAATTTGTAAAAAGATAAGAATTTTGTATGTCATATAATGGACGTGAAAGACTGATAGGTATTCTAATATTTGTAGTTATTTTAACTATTTACAGATAACTATATATAGATAACTAGCTCTAACTATAACTAAAAAATAGTATGGATACAGTTGCATTTGAGAAGGTTAATGATCTCGATATAGCCAGGAAACTAATAAACGATAATGATAGTGAAGTATTTCCATCCATCATCGAAAGTGCGAGCTTTTAAATCGCGATACTTCATTCATATGTGTACACGTGATACAACCATATGGCCAGATACTTGTGGCGTCATTTATAGACATGAACAAGCTACGATCTTAAACAAATACGGCGATGAGAACGGTATGGATCGAATTATCGTTTACGTCACGGCGATGCACTGTACACGTGTGGCGTTATCTCTTTCTATACACATAGAAAGCTACATATGCGGTAACGTGCGAGAGTTACCAACAAGTTGCTTTGATAGCTTTGCTTTGGAAAAGGAAAACAAAGATGATATTTGACCAACGGATAAATAATAATTGAAGTGTAACGATAACAGAAATATTAATTTATGACGGCAGAAAGACTGAAAAATAATTGTCCAGAAAACTTTTAGACACTGGTGTATATGTATATCCAATCCACACGTTCGCACGCACTCATTACACACACAGATGTAGGCATGTATATGTGATGCTCCTTTAAATGCTAATATGTTTGTAGGTTAGGTTTCCCGGCATGCACGTTAAAATATTTCCGAAGGTAACATCTTCTCCAAACAAACGTTACATTAATACTAAACAGAATCGTTAAGTCATACGTATGAAACTATCAAACACTAATGTTACTGACAGAAAAATCATGAAAATATTGAAGGAACCTCATGAGGTTAGAAAACAAGCTTGGATCGTCAGCGTAAGATCGTTTGAATGTGACGAACGAAGAATACATAATGAAAAGCTTACAAACGACGCTTCTGAAATCAATGACAGTAATTCACGTGCATAGAATGACCACATCGAGTAAACACGTTATGTTTGGGGTTAAACGTTACACTTCTGAATTACAAAACGTGCAAGTGTGACGATCGCCATATGCGACCGTCCTTGTCACTCATAATATCTCACTTACTCTTATTAGTGACATTTGCCATATGCAACCATCCTTGTCACTTATATTATTTTCTTTACACTTATTTAGCTTATTATAATCAAACGTTCGGCTACGACAGCAATGAGATGTCAGACGTTCCCATTGGCAAGATAAGCAGGTGCTCATGACACCGGAGTATCCGGTAATGATAAAATATTTGCTCGCCAAACCATTCAGACAAAACGAGTATAGCAGCCTTTGGGAACGCTTGAGCAAGGAAGTTTCCTGCATAACTCTCGGTAACATATTGTAAAAGTTAATACTATAAGAAGTTTTCCTATAAAACATTTGTAAAGTTGAGAAAATTACTATATACCTAAAAATCGTTCAACCATAGACTATATAATTTGGAATATAGCGACAACTCATTGTCTGTTGCGCTATAGTACATGTAAATGACTGGGGTAAGATCACGAGCCGATCCCACCTCAATTGTTTGTCACAAATTTCCTATTTTATAATAAAATAACTACAGATTAAACTGAACACATTTCTTTTTTCCGCATTCCTCTTCTCATCTCAAGACGTAACACAAAACAACGATCTACGATTCTACACAGTGCTGCTATCTATCGGCAGCGAGTTGATCGTTTAAACGAAATTTTAAAAGAATTCCCGCGTATCTTGCTCAACTCTCAAAGATTGATCTTTTTTAATTTTGATTCTTACCAGGGTTTAAGTCGTGATTAAAAATTTAGGGGATTTCTAGATTCGTGTAGAACCTGTCCAATGTAAATCTTGCAGATTTTCACGTAAAGAAAATACAAAATTCTTATATTTCAGTAAGAGTATCATAGTTACATGGACTTTCATAATAAAAATAGAAAATTTTTGACTGATCAAATTACTTCAAGACTCCATATTTGTGGTTCCGTCTTGTTTCGTCATTACAGAGAACGCTGTCCTAGGTTTTAATATAACATGTCCTTTGCCGTTGGCTCCGAATTTGCAATCGTTCAACGAGATTTCAGGTATATTTTGTAATAATTCTGGGCCACCGCATATGCTTTCCGAACTATGTAAATATTTCTGCGTTTCCAATCGAATAGCGTACTCCTTAAACTCTCCCAGAAAACAATTCCTCGCTATCAATGTCGTATTGTCGTGGAGCTAAACAAACCATATTATAGTATTGTCAAATTTATAGTTGCACATGATAATGTAGAAATAAATAACACACCTGTATACCCTCAGCACAATTTTTGAAACTACAGTTATTCATAAGTATTTCTCCATTACTGTAAATAACTGAAGCAGTTCCAAGACCATCAAAAACTGTGTTTTCTATTATCAGTTTCGCATTAGGTAAAACAGCAACTCCTAGTTTGACTATACTCTGATTCATGGCACATATTTTACAATTAACTATTTTAGTAGTCCCAGCTCTAACTATTACACCAGCCCTGAGATCACCCACATCTATTGTAATACTTTCTAATAAAACCTATAAAAGTACATTTTTAAGGAAACCTGAATTAATATTATTGTAGAATTGTTTCTAAAAAGTGGCTTACTTCGCTACCGGAGAAGTCGAGCAACGATGGCACCGTTTCGGTATCTTTCATAGAAAGAATGGTGCGTTCTACGTTATGAACTCCCTTAATTGTACCTCCTTCTTCCAAATTACCAGCACCATTTATCAGATGAGTTCCTTCTCCAATTACAATCACATCTCCAGCATCACTGGTATGCAGAGTCTCTTGTAAGGATCCAGATATTCTAAGTAGAAAATATTTAATTAATAAATTACTGGTACATATATATAAAAAAGCTAAACAAGCATCATTTAATTAAATTTATTTAATTATTTTAATTATAGCAGACTTTGTACTTATTAACATACTTAAAATGTAAGTCTGCAGACAAAGAAGCTTGAATTTTACTTATTGTTTCCTTCATTTCTTCTAGAGTACCACCTAGCCACACAAAATAACCTTCTGTGGATTTTTCTTTGCTATGGCGCCTCTGTATTTGGTCATTATTTAAGGATGAATTTCGATTCTTCACAAGGATTTCTCTCATAGCAGGATTTTCAAGAACTTCTACTTCTCTCTTAATTTGCTGCAACCTAAAGTGAAGTTTCATCAGCTGACATGCTGTTCCCCCATCAACATCTTCATGTGATTCTTCTCCTTCGGAAATAGTGTCTTCTAATTTTGATATCTTCTGCTGAACTTCTCGTCCTTCCCTTACTAAACTCCTAATAATGTCACTAGTTTCTTTACTGACTACACCTCGTTTCATATCAAAGAACAACCGTATTCTTGTTTCTAAATGTACAGACACCCAATCAGTATTATCATCATCATCTATGTCCCATGGCATCCACAAATAACTGTAGAAAAATCGTAACTGATCGATGCAGCTCGCAGTGCCTACCACATCTAAGGCATCGTTTTCTTGATTATGAGTTGGATAAAGCTCTACCAGCTGTACGTCATACTTTTCAGGTAGATGAATTTCATCTTGAACAGCAGTAATTTTAACCAATGCCGATAAGTCTGCAAAATCTACTTGCTCAACTTCTACCACCACTATGGTGGGATAGTGAACTTGAAAATCTTCGCAGACTAAACGTGGTATTTTCCACAATGCTTGCCATCCTACAGGTTCTATTACTAGCTCTACATGATAAGACCACTCTGCCTGAATTTGAGATGCAGGTACAATTTCACCTCTGCTTGATAATATTTCAGTTAATTCAATTAGTCTTTCTTGAAGACTCTTATCGAAAGTATAAATCTCCATTGATACATGGGACTTATTAAGCAAGAAATCTTAAAATATTAACTTAACTTATACAATCGTAAAAAGTGAAAAGCCACTAATTTCTTCTTTCAAGATTATTTCGAAACACAAATCAAAGAGAAGATACGCAACAAAACATTCAGGTAAGAATCTTCCTAATAACAGCATAAATTTGAAGTATTTGAAGCCCAAAGACCCCAATAACAGTGAACACAGTAGGACACAAGGTTTCACTCTTGTTAGTTTCAGTCAAAAAGTAACAGATGATCGTCCGCCTTCGCATCGAAATCAAGGTGAATAAAAATTCGACATCTATTATACTATTACTTCGAATATACGTTATTTCATAGAATAAAATAGTAATACGAAAACGATACGTGACATAAAATTCTTTTGAAACATTACAAGCAGATTTTAAATTAATTCTCTAGTGTACGACACGTGAAATAGTCATAAGAAATTTAAAAGTAACGTTGTCGATAGCGATTGGTGATCTCAATTCGATTATCGTTTCTAACCACTGTTAACCTATCGATATGAACAATGGTTCCCCCTGTTCCTAACAAATAATATCGTAAATATAAACAGTGCCTTATTTTCGTTATCAGATTAAACTATGTCTGGAGAACGAATAGGTTTGTTTATTGCATTGTTGCAAATCGCACATTACATTTCTTTACGCACGTTAATTCATTAATTTAGTATATGTAAATAAACATACAAATTCGATATCGTTTAACAGATAATAATTTTTTAATAAATGCGGACGGAAATTCGGGACAGAGTTCTAAAAATGGGGAAGATAATCTTTTTGATGAAATTATTGGTCACATAGAAGATATTCTTTTAGGTATGTATTAAGAATAGTATTTCAAAAATTCTCTTACTTGAATAAACTATTGTATTTTTAGAAGAAGAATTTAACACCATTCAAAAGAAATTTTTAGACATGTATTGGAATGTTTTTGAACCCATAGAAGAGAACAAATTAATTTACACGGATATATTTAACGAATATGTAAGTACCATAACACAATGATCCTTTTATTCATATTTGTAGGCAAAAATATTAATATCTAACTCCTTTTATAGCATAAGGCTGTGGAAAATTACATAGTTAACTATTTACAAAAAGTCATACCACATTTTAATATAAACAAATTCTTACAACTCTTAAGGTAAGCTTCGCAATTTCACACATATGTATAAAACATTTGTGTACATTACTTAATAAATGTTTTCTTTACTTGGATATTATGAAACAATGCAGTAGTAGACAGACTGAATTGGAAGGTGAAGTTTTTGAAGTATTGTCAACATTCACAGACTTTGTAGCTTTTAAAGAAATGTTTCTTGATTACAGAGCTGTAAGTATTACTGAACTATGTTCACAAAGTTTAAATGAATATTAATGATGTAATAATTTTAGGTGAAGGAAGGAAAAGTACAAGATCTCAGTTCTGGAATATCTGTAACATGTCTCAAAGTATATAATATGAATGAAATACAAAGCTCACCTATATAAATTCTAGATAAAAACAAACTATCGGGTATATCTAAGGAATAAATTATATATTTATTATTGACGTTTATAATTTTCAACAGTAACTGTTAGAAGACAATACGTTTATTATGTTTACAATTTAATTTGCGTTTAAGTTACGGAAGTACAAAAAATATATACACTATATCGATAATACTCTAGACATTGAAGAAATAAGACATTGATCGGTTTTGTATCTCGCGAATTCAGTACTTGCACAAACACGCCCAATGTATTATTTAAAGTTCCATGTCTAAAATAAATTGATAAGAAACACTATGAATATAATGCTTAACACATAAGAATTTCCATTTGAACAAGTTTACTGTTTGTTTCGTTTGGCATGCGATACGGAAGCGTTCCTGCGAAACTCGTCAACGCGCGTGCCTGTTCACGAAGATCGAGAAGTTGTTGCTTCCTTGCTTCTTCGTCTCCTGGTTCCATCGATCGCAACTTTTGATACTGGCGATAAAGTATCGTCATGGTTGCCAGAAGAACGTCCGCTAATGTACCAGCTACTTCAGGCGATACGCGACGCAAAGCATTCACTCTTTCGTCGACTTCTTTTACATGTAACGGTAACAGCTCAGATTCCGCGATAGTCTAAAATGAAATAGAAAGTTAATATTAGAAACAGTTTAAAATATGAATTAAAAAATATTAACATCAAATATTTAAATACACATAATATTCATTTCGTATTCCTTACCCTAAGAGCACTCTGATACTGTTCATTGTGGAATTGATCGAAGAACGCCATTAGATGTTTTAAAGTGTGAAATGCGGATATTAATTCGGATGATGCTCGTAATTCGACACCTTGATACCTAAAAGAAGCAAATATTTATTAAAGTTACGCATTATTCGAATAATTTAGATTATACAAATAAAAATTAATATGACCCAAGAATAAATCTAAATGAAACGTTATTCGTTATTTCGATAAAAATGTATTCAAGTCTGATATTTAATATTGAATAACAACAATGAGTAATAATATTACCTTGTACTTAGTTCGTTCGCTGTAGTTTGCAGTCGAGATCTCAACGACCCAGGTGAATCTCTTTGACTAACAACTTGTGCCAAAAGGATGCACATTAAACTAAGAACCCTCTCGTGATTACCAGCGAGATCATACATCGTTACAGCGTCTTCTAGGAGACCTTTCCTGTATAATGTATCTGCACTAATATTAACTACATCTTCTGTATCAATTTGAAATTGGTCTAAAATTCCAGGAACCCAACGGTTTTTATCTATCTTTCCAACTAACTGAACTTTATTAGCTGGAGAAGCGTCGACAACCATTTCTGCGGCCGATACAGCAAACATGTTGCGATCATATGGATCTTTCATACTCCTAAAACCATGAAATGATACAATAAAATTCTAAACCTATACAATTACTTATTCCTTCATACATACCTTAATAAGAATAAATAATGCAAACATTCTTTTGGATCTGTAGAATCGAATCTTTTGACATATAACAATATTAATCTGGCAAAGTTTAATCTTTTAGCAGGTGGTTTATCAGCAGGATCAACGCTCAGCAGAGGTGCTAAAACGCTTTGACTAACTCCTAGAAAATTATGTTCGTGCATAGCAGCAGCTAAATGGACTGCATGTGGCAAATGCTTTGCTCCTGCGCCTCTTGCCAAAAATTCAATTGCAGCCTCGAACTGACCAGTTAAAAATAGCATTGAAAAATATACAAATGGCTGTTCATGCGCGTGATAATAAGATTCCCCTGTAATATTTATATGATCGATTACTTTAATTCTAATTATTTGTTGTAAATGTAAAACATAAATTTCTTACCATATATCTCTGATATTGTAGTTTGTAAATAATCTAAAGTTAACTTGTTTTCTGAATCTGGTTGGTCTCTCACTTGACATAATTTTAGCCATAAATAATCATCGGCCGTACAAATTACTTCGGAATGCAAATCATCAGGTTCACAAGGAACTAATGCACAATATGCCACTCTTTTATATGGGTCTGTAACTGATCTAACGTGTTTTCTGTACTGCAGTTTCAAATTTGATTCTGCATAGCTGCTAGGATGTCCATGAAGATCTTTGCAAGCTTCTTCTAATGCAGCTTTAAACTCTGGAAATTCTGTATTGCACTGATTAAGGCACTGCAATGCTGATGTGTAACTACCAACTCTCATACAATAATAGACTAAAGCCCACAATGGTTTGCCATCAACTGTAACATCTTCTAAATCTCTAAAATTTTGTACTTTGACGCTTACAAAACTTTTAACTAATGGCAGAGTGCCTGGAATGCCACCCCTCTTTGCTCGTGCCAAGTTTTCACTAATAACAGAATTCATAAAGTCCCTGTATCTGTTTTCCAAATATTTTTTGGCTTGCATTACAATTTCTGTCTCAATCATAGAAGTACTCCTGGATTTAATTCGATCTTCTCTAGGAATTGGTGTAATATTTACCATATACTGGACCATTTCCCACATATCCTCAATTTTCTTATCATTAAATGACTCAGCAGCTTTACCAAATGAACTAAATAAATTTGGCCTAGTTATTTCTCGAAGTACATGATCATTGTAATTTTGTAGCTCTTTAACATAAGCTATTTCCACGCTAGATAGACCACTGACCATTGATCCAGCCAACTTAGTACGCTGAGGAGTTCCATTCAAATTTACTAGATCCCCAGATGGTCCTGTCATACTATTTATTATCTCATATCGCATTTGTTTCCATTCTCCCAACATATGTTCCATTTGTTGAATTCTGGTAAGTTCAAACGTCTAAAACATACAACAATAAACTTAATATACAATAATTATCAACTGTATAAAAAGATAATATAAAAACTCTTACATCTTTATGAACTTGTTCGATGATGGATAAGATAGCATTTTCCTTTTCATTTCTAAGATAACTGACTATATCTGTATCCGCAATTGGATCTAAGGGTTCGAATGTGCGTCTTGCACTAAGCGAACTTAACTTCTGTGATATTTGAGGCAAATCAACACCACGAGATCCAAGCAAGAGATGCCTAAAATTAAAACAAACTGTCTCTCTTAATTTTGAGCTATACCAAAAATTGACATTACATCAATAAAACAAACCAGAATAAAATTTTATTCTGCTATACAAGAAAACAATTTCTAAACGAGAGAACTAAATACGCGAAGAAAACAAAATATATTAATATATTAAGAAGTAAAGTGAATAATCCTAATTATTATCGAAAATTTCATCAACTATGTAACTATGTTTTGGCGCCAGAAATTTGTAAGATTTGTAGGTTATGTTATACTTCAAATAAGATTATGAATGACTGAACATGCTTTTCATTACACATATACATTTTAAAAAAAACGTATAAAAACTGTATAAAATTTAATGTATGATCAATTTTCGAATTTGCTTACGCTTGAACTTGATTATCTTGGGTGCCGGTTTGTGTGACACGAGACCAAAGTTCGTTGGAGGCCTCTAAAATTTGACGAAGATTTCTTTCAACTTGTGGAAGTTCTTCATTGCCTTCTACGGCAGCGGACAGTTGTTCCGCTGATCGCAATAATTCACTAAAACCAGAATCTCTTTTTACTTGGGAGGAATCTGTGGCCAACATATCGATGTGCCCAAAATCGCCCATATTTGAAACACGATGTCCACGGTTGCCATAAATCGCGGGAGCACAGAAGTAAACTGAAGTAAACGCGTTATACCAGTATTACCAGTATATACTATAGGGAATTTTAATCGTGCTGCATGCTTGAATCTCTCTTTTTGTAACGTTTTCCACCAGTTTTCATTAAAATAAATTTTAAATAAGTATAATTTTTAAAAGAAATAAAATCTAATCTAATACTCAAATAGAATTTTATTCCCTTTGTCTCGAGACACCCTGTTCAAATGAAAACATGCCTTACAATTAATCCTACCAACATTGCAATCTGACTTTCTCACTGACAAATGCCTTACACGAATTGACATTCAATGTGTAATTTTCTGCTTGAATTTGACTGTTGCGAACATTCGTGGCTGCTCATGAACGATACTTCTTTAAATAATTCTACCAGTTGTCTGTAAATTTTATTAGCTCGATGAGCGACATGCATAAAAAAACTTCTCTTTGTCTGATCTCTATTTCAGAGTCAAAAGTTATGAGATGAAGGAGGTAAACGTCGCGTTTAATCCGCGTGTTGTGCGCTTATCGTGACTAACAAGTCGCTTTATCGCAATGATCGTCCACGATTAATTATGGAGAAACGGATTGCCGGTAGCAAAGAGGGCCGGCATGTCCTCCAATATTATGTTGCCAAGCAAAACTCCATTCTGACGCGTATGTCAGGCGAATGCGACAAAAATCTTAATACGTTGCGTCTTGGCATGCTCGTAGAGGCACTCGAGGATCTGGGAGACAGTGCACTCAGAGTGCGTGTCAATGACACGACAGGATCAGAAATTTGGCGTGGCACAGAATGGCGATGTCACAGATATGACTTGATTCCTGTTTCATCAGAGGTATGGAAATTTTTACCCGCAGTCTCCGTACCTCAAGAAAGAGTTCACTTAGCCAATCACAAACTCTTATGCAAAGAGCTCACCAGCCTGATGATGGATGATACCATTTGGTATTGTCCTGATCCTCAGGGATACACCAAATACCTGGCTGTTATTAAATATATTGGACCTGTGCCAGAACTCGGTCAAGGATATTACTTTGGTCTTGACTTGTTGGTAATTTTCTACAATAATTCGTATTCAGTTATGAAACATGAGGATCATTCCAAAATCAGCCTCCAATTAACTGCTAATTAAAATTGATAATAAAGAAAGTAATTTTATTATATATGAAACTGCAGGCAGAAATTGTAGTCAATGGTCTTATTCATGAGCTTTTTGTCGATTTAGTAGTAGTCAATTGAAGAATGATTTTGAAATACTTCTCAAACATATATTCTTTTGTACAATCTGTATTAACGTAATGTTTTAGCTTAGAAGTTTATTCTTCATATGTTTTAATTTAATTCTTCTATTTAATATGAAATTTTTTTTATTTATCAAGTACAGTTACAATATGTACTTATATGTAATAATGTAATTACAGGATGGTCAAGAATCATCAAAAACAGCCTTACTAAGCAAGGAATACTTTGTTTCTAAACATTCAGAAGGAAGATTCGCTACATTGAGTAACATTTTCCCATTAAAGCCTGAGGGTCCCACAGGTCTTGGAAACTCGGATAAAAGTACAGGAATAAATATTCTCTTCTTTTTATTTGCAACCTTGGCAATTTATTAAAGTTCTTCTAATTTCAGATGTCTTCTTAAAAACAGACTCGGGAAATAATTATACAAACGAAAAAAAAAAGTCTGTGTTGGACTCCACACCACCTGTCCTTTTAGAAAAATTTGCTATTTTTGATGACAATAAAAACAATAACAGAGATCAACGACCTTTGTCAAACGAATATCTTCAGTCTCCAAAATCAATGACACTAGAAAATGACAGCAATGTAACTAAAAACACAAATATCCATGTGTATGCACAATCTGGTAATAGTGAAACTACAAAAATAAATATAAAGTTTGGCTTCTAGTTTAATAGAATATTTTGCTAGCTTTGCTAGAAATACAGTCTGCTTGTCTTTACCCAATGCGTACAGTAGAGGGGGTTATTCTTAACTGAGGTAGTTAAAAATAGCCACAATCTTAGCCTGTCTCAGTGTTACCGGCAAGTCTCTTAGCATTGTAAAGTTATTATAACTTTATTGTTAAATGGCTGCTACATTGCAAAACATTCCTATCTTCGTACTAGAACACAAATGGAGCAGTGACATAGAATCAAACGTGTACAGTGACATAGAGGAATTTAGGCATCCAAGTTTGTTAAATCATAGTAAGGAGAAGTGAATATTCGCGTGAACTCTACTGCACTTCCGCGTTCATGTTTATGCGTTTTGACACCTCGCTTTGCTCTGCTTTTCCCATTTTTTAATGCAATTTTTTTTTCTGCTGACATATTACTTTTATTTCAACTGTGGTGGTACAACTATAAACTTTAATATTTATTGTTATTATAGGTAGTACATCAGAGAAAAATGAAAATAAAAAGTGTGGACGAGTAGAAAACACAGAATTAATCGTGGGTTCTAATGTAAAAATTCTGTTGGACTCTGATGTACACTATGGAGTCATTCGTTGGATTGGAACCCCTCCTGGTATTACTCCTGGTAAATTAATAGCAGCTGTAGAACTGGTATGTGTTACACATAAATTAGTATAGTGGCAGAAAGAAATTCAACATTATAAACTGTATAATTGTTTCACTTTTAGGATGATGGTCATCCATCAGGTACAGATGGAACATATAAAGATGTAAGATATTTTCATTGTCGTCCTTACAGAGCTGTTTTCATAGACCTCGATCAATGTTCTCGTTACGATACGATGGTTGTAAGTATTGACTGATAAATATTTTGTTCTGACCTATTTGTATACTACATAGATAAAAGTCAATATTAAATATATAAATCTAATAAAAGGTCGCTTGAAACTTTTATACATATTTCTGTAATTTGTTTTTATTACAACAAAATCAGTAAGGAAGGAATGATTACGATAACTTAGAATTATAAATTTAATTTAAAATGTGCAACTAATTAATTAATTTGGTTTGAAAAAGACGATGTCACAGAAAAAAGAAAACGTTGACGATCCCTCAACGCCAATAAATACAGATAATTTTGGCAACATGGAAAGCTCTGTGATTGTCGGAATGGTCCGCCCAATTTCCGTTAAAGGAAATCTGAAAAACATTTGTGGAAAATATAGAGGAATACAAGGGCATCACAATTCGTGTTACTTGGACGCCACTCTTTTTAGCATGTTTACATTTACTAGTGTATTTGATAATCTCTTATTTAGGTAATGACCAAGTGTTCCCCAGTTTATTATCACCAAAGATAAACGATATTGACCCCAAATAAAAAAATGTGATGCATGAATTGATATTTTATAGACCACCAAACGAGAAAGACTGTCCGCAATATGAAGAAGTGCAAAGGGTATTACGCGAAGAAATAGTAAATCCTCTCAGAAAAAATATGTTTGTCAGAGCAGATCATGTAATGAAACTTCGAACGTTACTTGAAAAATTGTCCTCCGTATCTGGGCTTACCAGTGAAGAGAAAGGTTTGTGTTTAGAATGTATTTTGATCATTAATATCAATTAATTGATATAAAATTATTCTCTTACTCTTAACTCTTTAGATCCTGAAGAATTTTTAACATCACTGGTAGCACAAATTTTAAACGCTGAGCCGTTTCTTAAGCTAAGTTCTGGGCAGGATGCATATCACTATCAACTTTTCGTTGAGAAGGACGATCATTTGAATCTTCCAACTGTACAACAACTATTAGAACAAAGTTTTCTTACAAGTAACATAAGATTAAAGGAAGTCCCATCGTGTCTCATTATACAAATGCCTCGATTCGGAAAGTCGTTCAAAATGTATCAAAAGATACAACCTACTCTGTTACTCGATGTAACGGACATTATTGAAGATTGTAAGTTTCGTTGAGATATTATCATTTTTATAATTTGTGTTGATAATGCAATTATTCTCGGTTTTTATTTCCAGCACCCAGGCAATGTACAATTTGTGGAAAATTAGCCGAGTTTGAATGCAAAGAATGTTACGGACAATGCGGTGTTGGGCTTGAAAGTATTGCCTTCTGTTTGCAGTGTTTAGAAAAGGTACACAGAAAAGAAAAGTGAAAGTGGGAGAAGCGTAAAGTCGGAAGCATTACAGGGGTGTTTCATATTCCAGGTACATCGTCACGAACGAAGAACGAATCATGAGCCAAAGAAGCTCGTAGTACCAATGGAATTTGCTATCTTGCAAGAACATTGTCCTGTTCCACGATTATACTTGGAATTATCAGCAGTTGTTTGTATCGAAACGTCTCATTACGTGTGTTTTGTGAAATGTGGTTCAGGTTCGGAAGCACCGTGGTGTTTTTTCGATTCCATGGCTGATAGAAAAGGTATTTTATTCACATCTTTCAACATCGTTGTACGAATTCTGAATTATCGCATGGATTATTGTGCCAATTAAATTTAATATTCCTATAGTTCTTTTTAACGAATAAAAAAGTTAAATCAAAGAATGACTTGAAAATATTTTAGGAATATCAAACTTATTTTCTCCTGCAAGTGAGAATTAAATTTAATTAAATTAAATGTTTTCAGGAGAACAAAATGGTTACAACATACCAGAAATGGTTCCGTGTCCTGGTTTTCCATATTGGCTAAGCGAAGAAGGCGGTCATTATCTAACTGAATTAACTGACGACCGTCACTTACCGGAGCATGCGAAACGACTCTTGTGCGACGCCTACATGTGCATGTATCAATCACCAGACGTTATGATGTACAAATAAGATCAATTGCTTAGTAACTTAGGTAAGTTAGGTTTACAGTCATTACTCAACAACAAATTTGGGTATAACGTTTGTGCTGTATTTATTGAATGTTCACAAACTGATGCGACAAACACGATTATTAGCAAAGACATTTATTTATAAATGAGAATTGAAGACAAGAAGGGTGTAAGATTGGACTACATCGATTTATAAAGTTTATTGAAATGCTAACAGACAAATGTGTAGTTTTAAAGAAACTAAAGTTATACATATGTTATAGAAATTGCCTCGTAATCACTGTTTTTCTTTAATCCGAAACCTAATCTAATGCAACCACAGTGCTGTCTTTTTTAGTTCATGAGAGGTATAATATATAT
Organism: Hylaeus anthracinus; assembly: GCF_026225885.1. Lineage (NCBI taxonomy): Eukaryota > Metazoa > Arthropoda > Insecta > Hymenoptera > Colletidae > Hylaeus > Hylaeus anthracinus. Next base: position 8,196,619 of record NW_026534333.1, on the reverse strand, counting down.
TATACATATTCATCAGTGAAATAAAATTAAGTTTCCAGTCTAAGCAAAAGTATTAGAAAAGTCTACTATCCTATACTAAAATTGATCCATTACTCGTTTTATTCATATATTTGATCGAAACGATTGTGACAAACTGGATGGAAATCTCTACAATTTGAGATATATTTACATATAAACAGAAATTAAAATCAACGGCACTTGTCAGAAGTTACAAGTGAAGAAAATGAAAAAGCACAATTCTGTACTAAGTGCTATTAATATATTGAAAATATTTTGTGACATATTTATAGCAAACAACACGAATAGTTTGCAGTTTTTCTAACTCAAAAGTATATTGACTAGGATTTGAAATTTAATGCTGCACCTTTAGATCTAGCGTTGCTCTAATAATTGTCTAATCCCGTTCTATTACCTAAAATTGATTTATCTTTAACATCTAACAGAGTAACTTAGTACAACATCAATTTAAAAATCCGTTAAGTCGTTTTGTTTTTATATTTAAACAATAACGAAGATTCTCTCCAGTTTCGAATTTGAATATCTTTTTACATACCATGTAACGTAAATGTCTGTAGTTGGACTTACACGACTTTGACTAACATTTAGTTGAGTCGTATGCTTAAAATATACTGAATGTTAGTCTGTATGTGAAAAATACAATTCACGCAGAAAAAAAATCAAATTTTAAAAATCTTCCAAACTTGTTCGTCTATTTGATTCTCTGTCGACTATACTTCAACGTTAATACTATAAGAAACTAAGGAAGAAAGGTGGTAAAAGAATTTTCTGTTAGCGATATTCAATCTAAAACAAACGTCACTACGAAGGAAGTTATTTAGAGTAATTATGAAAATTAAGATGTATCATTGTACATAATAAGTTTTATGTAATAGAAGAAAAATTGAATGTTCATTCGTGCTTTTCTATGGCAAAATTAATAAAGATGGAGATAACGTTTGTAAATATGTATCATAAATTTAGTATCTATCTTCATCTTCATCCATGGCAAAGTCACTGCCAACTCCAGAATCTAGTACGTAGAGAGGACTGTAAAAAGAAACATATCATAGAATATTTAAAAAGGTACATGTAAAAAAAGTTTTTTATTGTTTAAGTAACTTCAAGTATTTTATTGTATAACTTTTTTGACTACACAATAAAATGCTTGATACGATTCAAACAACGAGAAACTTTCATTTAAGCGAGAGCATAAATCATCATCAAAAATAAAAAAAGTTAATTTAAATTAATATACTTACTTTATTGCTCTGCATGTGAAGAACACAATGCGTTTCAACTTCTTATTATAGAAGAAATAATTAAAAGACCATAAACATCCATCTTCTCCAAATGGATCAGACACAAAGTCTGGATTGTAACTAAAATATTTTCATATTCGTAATATACTTACTGGGTTCTATAGCTTGTTTCTGTAAAATTTAGACGTTTACCTATAAATATCACATTCGCTTAATGATATTTCATCATCAACAGCTGCCCAAAGTGCTGTTCGAAGGGTGCGGTAATGATCTCCTGCAGTTGCACTCAAATTGCTATCTACAGCATTCATGACCCACGTTAAACTTGGTTCTTTGCTGAATTCATGGCTCTTAGCATCAGAAAAATCATAATCTGGGTGGAAAGCTGAATTTAAAGTGGCAATCAAATAGAATAATGTTTTTCTACTGATTGTATCGCACAGTGGACCATCTTCGTCGCCAGAAACGCTGCGACTGTAGACAAAAAATATTATATTAAAAAAACTGTTCTTAAACCAATGGATGGACAATAGACTTTATCAAATTGTAAACATAGATATCTTATCATAAGACACATTGAACTCTTACTGGTTTTGTTGATGCAAAATTATACCTCTATATTAAAAGAGAAAATATTGATAGCTGTATAATATTTATCGTTATGCATTACATTTTAACCAAAATGGCTGATACCTTTGAGCAGGGGATGTCCCCAAAGATGTTTGCGGTGGTGATAAAGCTTGAAGATCATGCGGAGTGAATCCTTGTTCTGCATTGAAACGTTTGTATAGCTGTTTATCATTCCCAGCCATTTTGCATGAGTAGCTCTCTATCCTGAAAACCAGTAGGAAACTTGATGTTTAATATCGGTTTGAAAGATCACAAAATAGATCCAAAAGATATCGATTTGAGAATCTCACCTGCCTATTATCTTACTGTCTCCAGTTTTGATGGACAAGGCACTGTTTATAGCTTCAAAGCGTGTACTCTCCAACAATTTCATCTTGCATATAACGATGTTTCTCTTTAAGACGTGTAAGAACAGCGTCAATGTGACAGATATCCTTGGTGGATCTCCTAGCTGAACGCTTCTTGTATCTTTAACACTCCATTACATCGGAGTCGATGACTTGTAGTGTGTATTTCGTGGCAAAAACTTGACCTCGTTTCTCAGTCGGACGGCCAAGGCGTTCAGTATAAGCGAAACGTTAAAAAACTTCTTTGACATCGAAGACTTATTGAGTCTTTGTACATTTTTTTTATGTATATGAAAATTCCTTTCCTTTTCGAGTGCACGAAATTAATTGTGGATGTGATGATTTTTCCCGCGACACTGAGCTTGTACATCACAGATCTCTAATTAAAGATATTGAGACGAATTTACGTCCGTACGTGAACCCGATTTCAGCAACCGGTCTTCGAATTCGAGCTTCAGCCGTGACGAGCGAAGTTTTGGCTTTCTTACAGTGCGCGAGTGACGTACCCAGCTGAAGAGAGGGAAAGCGGCGTAAAGGATGGAGAGGAAACTACCCTTCAGAAATAAAAGACGCCGTCTCACGATTACAAAATAAACACCAAGCTAAACACAAAGTCGTTGGCGGACTTGCCACGAATCAAATAGAAATAACGACGGTTCAGAATGGCTTATCGGGAATTCACCTAAACAAAGTGACTAACAAACTTCACAACGTCCGCTACTGGCGAAAACAATCCATAATCACGGACATTGTTGTCGCACGGATTGGCACTCGAATTATCACGGTCACTTCGTCGAACGAAAACACCCAAAAAGCAATTGGTAACTATGACGGGATTGATCCTCGATCAACAAACTACAACCTCCGTCGCTCCTGTTTTCGCACCGTTTACTAATTATTTGCGTCTCGATGTCAGTACACCTATATGCAACAACGAATATATGCGCCTACGTGACAGAAATAGTACAGAAAAGCGTCTTGAACTTCCCTCTCTCTCTTTCACGCGCAGTGACGGATCTAAACTCATTGGCGCCTAAGGTTAATTCATGTGAAAATATTTTGTTTTCCTTCATATGTAATGTTCAGAAATTTACTCACTCAAACTTTGAAGTTTGAACAGAAAAAGTGTTGAAAATATAAAAATATGAAAATGACTTCATAAGAGATGAATAATTTTGGTAGCTATAAAAATAATATTGGATAAACAAGAATTGCATATGCACAATCTTGGGGGGAGGGAGGGGATTTCTACACTATTTGGTTGAATATTCAATTTTTTCATTCCTTACAAAAATACACCTATATCACGATCGTCTTTTGTAAGATGATAAATAAATATTATAAAATTATAAAAAATATAGTATGTAGCTTTAATATTGTGTCACTAATTTTATTTGCCTTTCCTTGCATATTTTATATCAAGTTTAATTCGGTACAGATACATTTTATATTTTTCTGCTAACTTTTTTAAGTATATACATACTTGTGAGACCGTACTTAGTCAAATGACTAATCCGGATATACCCTGATAAAAGCATATTAATAAATGTGTAGGTCAATAAATAAGAAGATATCGAAAGCTCTGTATTTATCATCTGAATGCAAAGCTAAAGTTTCACGAATCTCACGTCACGATGCATTCGCCCCTGCTCTTATACTCTTTTTACCTCCTTTTCGCCCCCTATCATTGCCGACTCGTCATGACTTGCTGTTGGAAGGGATTACATGCTGAACCTATGCGTCCAATCACGAGTCGTCGATAAGAATGTGTATACATTCGTTACAGCGAATTGTGCCGTTTAAGGGGAAACTCGCCAAGTTCTGGCTATCCCTTCCAACAAACCACACAAAAGGACTCGTGTGCGCAAATGCGTATACAATCAGGGGAGCTAACTTCACGTACTATAAGTTGAAACCACGTTCGTGGCGCTATCTACCAACTAACCGTTAACTAAAATGTGTAAAGGTGTGAAGAAGTGCACTCGAGTGTATGGAATTATGCATGCGCAGAGCGCTGGCTAAAGAAAATAAATTAGGAAAAGTCCACACTCCCTACTTTACCGCTTGAAAAGTATAAATATGATTGAAAATAAATATTAGGAATATAATTAAGATATAATTAGGAATAGAAACGTATAAGATATTTATACAGGGTGTCCCAAAAGTCGGACAGGAGCCGAAAATGGGGGGTAGCTGAGACGATTCTGAACAACAATTTCCTTTGCAAAAATGTCGGATGGGGCTTCGTTAAGGAGATATTAAGCGAAAACCCCGACCAATCAGAGCGCGCGTAGACCGTTCGAGCGGCCGCGGTAGCGAAGGCTACGCGTTAGGCGACAGCGTCAATGTCCTACGATGCACGACGAGTCACTTGTTCGCGTACAAGCGCAGCCGCCTAACGCGTAGCCTTCGCTACCGCGGCCGCTCGAACGGTCTACGCGCGCTCTGATTGGTCGGGGTTTTCGCTTAATATCTCCTTAACGAAGCCCCATCCGACATTTTTGCAAAGGAAATTGTTGTTCAGAATCGTCTCAGCTACCTCCCATTTCATCATTCCTCTTGAATATGAATATTGGGTTTCGATTTCCAATATTCTACATTCCACTTCTCGATCCTAAATATGCATATATGTATACTCTGTAACATAAACTTATTGAATGGATTAGTATACACGTACAAATCGAAATATGACAGCAGAAAAGAATACTGTAATTGAAATTGAAATAGAAAGAAGTTCAATTTAAATTTTGAGTTTCGAAACAGGAATATTTTGAAAGTAAATTTGGATAAAAAATGAATTACGTTTCAATGCCAAGACAAAAAAAAGAAAACTTCAAAGATTACACGTTTAATAATTATTTATGTAATTTCTTTGTTTCAGGGTTCCGGCGCAGGAGATCAACGTTTCCAAGGAAAGAAGGAGAAGTTACGAGACGTGGAGGAAATATGATTTATACTAAAGTTCGATTCTTTTCCATATTATTGTAATAAATTTTGTAAGTTTGGAAATGTGATTTTGCATACCGGAACATCTGAATTTACGTTTAAAATTTACATTCTTTCATTTAACGAACACGCGTAATATCGACTCTACTCAAAGATTTTCTATCAATACGAAACATCGAATTGCATTTAAGTACTATTTTAATGCAAGCTTTTTACTTATCGTGAAAATAAACGATTGCAAGCAAATTTTTATTACGCAACAAATTTCCAATATTTACGAAAATATAGTCTACTTTGCTACTGTAACTTTTCTTTAAGTTAATGGTAGTTAAAAAATACACTATATCATGTGGTAACTCTAATAATGAATATTCATTAATCGTATCAAAAATCTAATGGTTAATTGACTCTGTCATCGTCACCAACGTATTACTGATAAGATAGTAATTTCATAATATATCAAATATGTAACTAAGAGAAATATATGGTTCATAAAAATGAAACGTCTCAACATTAAATGTTATGTTAAATAAAATATACAAATGTCTCGATATGATTACACTTATAGCAGTATTTCTGTTGATGAATAGTTAATTTGTAATTCGCCACAGTCGCCTGAAACAGAAGAAAAGTATATTATTCTCTATTCTTCAAATATAAACAAAAGTCCGTAGATGGTCTCCTTCTTCTGATGTTGTCCTAGCTAAGAATATGCAGTTACCTCAAAACGGACGCGATTTATCAAACGCAACACTAATAGCAACGCGATTCATGATTCTCCAAGCAAGTTACTCTCCGATTGGCTGGGATTTGCATGGTGGGGGAGAACTTTCCCGAGAAACGTTTACTGCTTGCGCACGGTGTGGTCGGTTAGGTAGGTTAGGGCGGGATAGAAGGTCTAGCCTGCGCAACCTATGTCGGACAGGAGAGTTCTCCCACCATTTAACTCCCAGCCAATCGGAGAGTAACGTGATTGGAGAACACGTTATAAATGTAGCTTCGATTGCTCGCAGGCGTTACTATAAGAAAAGCCACCTGTAAGAGCAGAAGTAGCAGCAGAAACGCCATTTGAAGAGACACATTTTTTACGAGGAATCCAAGAAACCAGCTACGATGGATCAGAGCACATAGAAACGGAGAATCGGAGCATGGAGATATAGAGAATTGGAGCACAGAGTAATTATCGTTTGAAATGAAGATGAAAAGACCAGAATGGCATTTTGAAATATTCGTAACAACAGCATCGTGAGCTTAAGAAGACTGAAGATATCATCGTTTTAAATAAATCAGTGGTTTTCACCGCTAAGTAAAAGAACAATCCAATTATTCTATTACAACGTAGCTGCTAATCAACGTCAAGAAGAATTCTTGTATTCCTCGTAAAAATGTGTCTCTTCACATGGTGTTTCTGCTGCTGCTTCTGCTCTTACAGGTGGCTTTTCGCCTAGTAACGCTTGCGAATAATCGAACCTACATTTATAACGTGTTCTCCAAGCAAGTTACTCTCCGATTGGCTGGGAGTCGCATGGTGGGGGAGAACTTTCTTGAGAAACTGAGTTTGACTGAGCTGCGGTCTGATTGGTCCGTCGGAGGTAGCGCGATTGCTTATATTCGTTTCCTCGCGGTTCGTCAGTCCGCAAGTATGGAACGAAGCGGATGCAGACGTAGCTGCTAAAGTCATTTGTTTTGCTTAAATTATTATGTAATGTAAAATGAATGTAAAAATCAGTACAACATAGAATTTCGTATGTTGAAACACTTCCTGGAATCATCGATTACAACAAAAAGTATAGTGTGTAGATTATTGCATGAAAGCATTGTACAGTGCTCGCTTTTCCGCTTCTTGCATTTTTCTGCTGCTTGTTGCTTGTATGTATAATATATTTTTTTTTAATTTGGGGTAATACACCCCCGGCTGGGGCAGGGGACACAACATTTAGATTAAGGATAAGGGTGGTTAGGATGTGGTTTTTGTCTTGGCCACCCACTTTTTTGGGTCTCTATATGCAGTAAAGGTGAGACCTGGACCCCCTATATTATTTAAGTATGTAATTGCACGTAATTTTATTTCGAGTTACGAGTAATAAAAAGCGCCCCGTGTGGCTGCTCTTGTGAGTTTTTCCATTTTATATTTTACAAATCGATGTTGCTAATGAACCTCGCGATCGTTTCTCAATATTTGTTCAATTAACATTCTTTAAAATTAACATTGCGAATAATGAAGTGGCCCGAGTTGCTGCTTAAATGACACGACGAGTATCGACGGAAACCGACGGCTACCGACACCGACGCTGAAATTTTCATAACAGTGGTGGTACTCACCGATACGCTAGATGTGTGTGTGTGTGTGTGTGTGTGTGTGTGTGTGTGTGTGTGTGTGT
>NW_026534333.1:8158412-8189046 GCF_026225885.1 Hylaeus anthracinus | reverse complement strand
GTGTGTGTGTGTGTGTGTGTGTGTGTGTGTGTGTGTGTGTGTGTGTGATGTCCACTAGCGCCGCGTGGATTTATGTCTCCAACTAAAAACGTGATTTCACTTTCCCGCATCTGCGCTTGGCCACCCTGCCAGTGACGTTTCAGTCGTACATACACGTGCGCAGAAGTTAATTAATGGATTAAACGTGACGAAAAGGTGGAAGACCGAACGTTGAGATGTGCTGTGACAAGAATACAATTTTTGATGTATAGAGATGAAGAGTTCGAGACGCGTTACAGCGTTCGACTGCATTTAACAGGACTCGGAACAAGGGAATCGATAAATGTGAGTTCGAATTGTAGAAGAAAGTCCAGACCGTAAACGAGAAGAAAATGAGTGCTGGCGAACATAAGGGTTGCGAGATCGAAGATATCGAAAATTCGGATGAAAGTGACAGACCATCTGGGGAAAGATGGGCGCCAGTTGGAGCGAACGACGGTGACAATGATTTCGCCTACGAATATAAATATGTCGATAATATGGAGAAGTAAGTAATTAATCAGTTTAAGACGTAACGATATTATTTACTTACTGTCACTTACTAACGTTCTTACCAAATTATTCAAATTGTCTGTATGTTATACTAGTTTGTCCTATGACATGGAAAGGCTAAAAGTGCTCGAAGAGGAGCAAGAGATGCTTAATTCGTCCCTTATAGCACTAACTACTCATTTTGCCCAGGTGTTAATATGTCATAAAGTTAACTCTTTATGTCTCTAAGAATGTATAATTTTAACACAAATATTACATTGTAGGTTCAGTTTCGTTTACGACAGATCGTGGATGCACCTGCTAATGAAAAAGAAACATTGCTCAAAGAATTAGAAGAGTTTGCTTTTAGAGGGATTCCTGATGTTCCAAATGATTTGTCACTCGATAGTAGATCAATTACACCAACTTCTCCAATATCCTGCAAGCAAAGCGTAAGCTATACTAAAGTCTCTTGTATTGGTATTTTAATTTTTTAGTAGCGTATTACTTGTTCATACAATTCACTTTGCTTGTACAATACCGACATGCATACAAGTTTGTGATATATATTTTATTTTCTAATAGCCTTTATCTATATCACTAGTTTATAAGGAAAAGTATTATTTATGTTGTACTAAGAAATAAAAGTCTTTTTATGCATTGTTTTTAGTATATACTTATATTATTTTAATGCCGTGGCTTTCAGTTTTCATTTGATACTTTAGCCATTACTTCTGCAGGGCAGAGGGCACTTAAAACAAGCCACCCAAATAACTCCTTTACTCTTGGCGATAAATAAATACTTCAAAAAAATCTTGCTAAATTTTAAGGGAAATATAAATAGGTAAAATAGATGGTTGGATGCTTAGTATTTACAATTTCACAGATATCTGGGGTAATTAATGATGTTGATGTTGAATCTAAAATGGCACTGCAAAGAACAAAACAGAAAGAACTGATTTGTCAGCTAAAATCTCAATTAGAGGACCTAGAGAAATATGCCTATGAAACTGGTGATGCAGATTTACCGCAAAGCATGATATTAGAAAGACAGAGTATCATAATCAGTAAGTCTTTTCAAAGTATGTACTTGTTTGAGTAGCCTCTATAGTGACTTTGTCTTTTCCAGATCATTTAAAAGAAAAGTTAAATTTTAACATTGACGACCTCTGTAAATTACCAGTTGACGATTTAAGATGGCAAGTAGATTATGCTATAAGTCAGGTAAATTATTTTAGCAGAATCTGTTAACAAGCGAATTTTCATAGATGAATTAGAAAGGATTAATAAGTTCTGTTTGCAGATCGTTAGTCCTTTAAAAATGAAAGAACAACTAGTTTCTCAATTGAAAACACAAATTACAGATTTAGAACGCTTTATAAATTACCTGCAGGGAGAAGTTAGTACAGAAACTTTGGCGTGTACTTGTGCTTGTCCAATACACAGTAGCGGTTCTGCATCTTCTACTTCGTATGCTAAGAAAGCATTTAATAGGAAACCAATAGAGGAAGAAAGCACAACTAAAACTCTTAACACTGTTAAGAAGGTTGTGGCTCTGTTGCACATGTTCTTAGTGTCTCAATTAGGATGCGGTAGCGAACGGGTGCGAAGGAACTTCAAGAAAAATTCTTTACATAATTGGCGTGATATAAGAACAAGATTAGATATTGCAGTTGAACACGTCATAGAGACTATCGCAGACAGTGAACGTCATCCAGAAGACGATGATAACGAAAATGATTACGCTTCGGATTCAGATTCCACGTCGCATTGTAACGCCAGAGTAACGTCTGCTGTAAGGAAGCACCTAGCAACTTCCATACGTGATTTAATGCAACATGGTTTAATGTCTGATGTGCGTTCTAATAGCGTAGTGCCATTTGTGGGTTGTTTTCCCCAAAGAAATTCTTCTACTACTAATTTAATGCATGCATGGGAATTAATATTGAAATATTATGAAATTAAAAATGGTCATCGTTACAATTCTAGTCCAGCACAGAAATTATCCCAAAGTTTTAACCTAGATCTTGCTGGTGGAAGAATGATATCTTCCAAACAGGTACCCATAATATAGTTTTAACAATGGTATCCTTTAGTAACGTGCATGTCGTAACAGTGTATTCAAATTTCCAGAGCTTACTAACAACTATTGGAAACATTATTGCTTCGCATAGTCCATACAAAAGAAGCTATGATTCCCATTTTAAAGCATTTATATGTGCATCCTTAAAGTAAGTAAGCACATCATTAGTTTTTTTCATAATGACAAGAGTTTAAGACTCATTGTTGATATATTCTAGTGCTAACAAGCTTGTTACTTGGTTGAAACTTATCCTGCAATGTCAGTATCTTCTTGAAAATCATTATATGTCCTGGAGTTATGTTGTAAAAACAGGTATATTAAAATATTTATATGCGGACTATCGTCATCGTAAAGATAACCTTACGATTGCAATACTTGTTTGTTGTTATTGTTGTGAACAGGTTTCCAAGATGCTTTTCATACTCTCGACCGTCTTACCAGCTACAAATTTGATTTACCAGTTGATCTGGCCGTAAGACAATTTCAAAATATAAAAGATGCATTTTGATCGCAAAGCGAATCAACGTTCACATTTAAGCGAGCATGTAGGTAGACACTTTTAATAAGCGAAGTACTCGAGATACCAAATATTGCAAACAAGTAAATAAGAAACAGTATATTTTAACCTTATGTTGACGTTATAAAAATGTATTTATTACCTTTTATTGTTTCAAAATATTCTTTAGTAAAAAACATTACTTTCTCATTCCCTGAGTACACGTTAGTAAAAGTTTGTTATATCGCGATAATGTAACTCTAATGATTTGAAGTATCAGTATTTCGGAGCTTCTCAGAGTTTGGATTTTAAATTATTTTATTGTGAGAACGTAAAGTATTATCGTTCTATAAAATCTGAAAGAAGATAATTTGTTGTGTACGGAGATTCAATGGCGAACTTATAATATATATAACGTACAGCACAGGTATAAATGCAATGCTGCCTGATATAAGGACTGAAATATATTATGTACCTAGTTATTTTGAAGTACATTTTCGGATATTGCACGTCTTCGATAAAATAGTACATCTGCGATACTAAAGGTTTTATTTATACCTTTTAAAAAATAGTCTCGTAAATTTAAATCAAGTTTATACAACTGAAAAGAACGATTTTCACTGTGATGAAGATTAATGAGAGTATAATACTGAATTTTTTCATAGTAACGGTAATGAAAGTCTTGTTATTCTTTACTAGAAAATCAATTGAAACCAAAGAATCAATCTCTTTTTTTCTTTTTAGTATATTATTCTATAATCGAAATGAGTATATTTTTTTTACTTTATAGTTTGAGCACCATAAGTAGAGTTAGTGAACGAATAATTTCGCAGTAACATATCATTCAAACAGTAGCTAAGTCTAATAACATATACCAATGTATGCCATGAGTAAACTTTGATGTTGTAATATATTGTCAACATTTTATCTTGGTTATGTTTTGTAGAACTTTATAATTGATACGTGTATTTATTTACACAGTTATATGCACATATTGTTCATATATTGATATAATTGTGTAAGTAAAACTTTAGTTAGCCATAATTGGTAAAAGAAAAGTTTAAAACAGATTATATTTGATCTTGTTTTACTGTACAGTGAACCGAACAAACTTGTATAAACCGTTAAATTCGTCTATGCAGTTACAAGTATGAATATTATAAATATTATAAATATTTCTTTCAATGGTACAACACATGCTTCTAATTTTATGACTATTGAATTACACCACTTGAGAAAAAGCATACAGGTTCCAGACTCTACATATATAATAATAGAACACATGTATTATTTTTAAATAGTTAACAATTTACCGAATATATATATATATACATACAGTTACATGCAACCATTGTATCGCGTGTATGATACATCACATGTAAGATAGTTTTAAGGAAAAGTCAAATGTATTATACAATATAAATATCTGCTTTTTATATACGTAATAATTTGACATTAGTTTATTGAGAAAAGATATGCAAAAATATATTTATGAAACAACATATTTCGTTTAATAATATAATACATCCCAATATTCCATTTCTTGTGAAAGTAAAGAAGAAAAAAACGACAAAGTACATGAAATTGGTTGTTTATTTCTTGTAAAAGTTGTACATTAGTAAAAGTTTTATAGCAGTTTCTTTTTCAACACGTTTGTAGTATTTCATTGATAATTCCTCGATACTTATAGTAATAAAGTATGTCATTTTTTTCTAATTTTTATTTGAATATGATTCTTTATAGTAAAATAAAAGACAACATATAAAATTAGACATCGAAATTTTTCGATTATTATTTACTTTTTTAAATTTTACTTCGGTACTTGCGAATTTCATTTTGAATTCAAAATAGACTATCGAGGAATCTCGATGTTCTTTTTAGTGACAGGCTAGATTATAGTTTGTTGTAAGTATATAAAATTCAGAATAGAGTCTACATTGTCAATAACATATTTGAACTCAACGAATTATATACTTAATACCAGAAGTTTCTTTCTTGGTCATGGACAATACGTATTACGTACGTATTATCGTAATATATCACGTACAACACTACTTATACAGGATACAAGTACACAGATGTAAGAGCACAAACTTGGTAAAAGTTCTTCTTCTCTTTCACGATATAAAAGTCTTATATAAAAAAGTTTATGGAAGAGCATTTGGATATTGCATTCACATTTGTTTTGCATGTAGTATATAATATTTGTTAATGCTCAACCAAGATTAGACTGGAACATAAGACATTCGTGTGCCTATTGCAATGCAAGTTCAGTAGATGGCTTTAAAAATCAAGTAGACGATGACATACATTAGCTATACTTATCTATGTACTTAAGAATAGGATACAACATTCATAAATGAATACATTGTGTATAACACATAGAGATTGTTACGAAAATACTGATGAATGACATATTTATTGGAATGCAGATGCAATGACAAAGAGACATAATTAGAAGCAAGTTTTAATATCATTTAAAAAAAAATACCAAATTGTATCACATAATGGGAATAAAAGTTAAGTATAATTATTAGAAAAGTTAAAACTGAATTTCTTTTCAGTCATGATATTTTTATGGAAAGATCTATCAAAACTATATTATAGGAAAATGCGTTTAGTTATACTGTATATCCTATAGAACATATAATATTTTAAATCAATGCTATGTTACAATTAAAACATTCATTTAAATATTGTTTACAGCACGATAATTATTTTACTTTCAAACCTTATGTATAACAGTTGCACATTATACGCTCACTTAATGGTTCTTTTTTTTTACTGTAACATTCGTCATAATAGTTTTTCATTGATATTTTTCATACATTAAATAGGCTATGTTTTTGGTACAGCAACGATCTAACATCTAACAATCAAAGTTAAGTTACGTGTAACGTCGCTAAATATAAACCCATTTTTTTGTATAGCCAAATTGTTTACATATACTTGTATAATTTCAGTATTATCTGCCTTAGGCTTTAGGGAAACATTATTATTTGCTGCTTTATATATAGGAAAGTTTGTTTGCCTTCTGTAATATAGTATGTGTTGGTTAATATATTCCTGTTTTGAAGTAAAAAAATGCAGCAAATATAATCGGTAATACGTACGCTTACACATATAAATATTTAGATATATGTATACAATTATGATCAGGTCAACTAGTGCAACCAAACATTGGTTTAGTATTACACAAAAATAACATACAAATAAAGTCAAACATAAGGAAGAGTATTTCGTGTCAATAGAACGATTCATTAGAAAAATTATAAATTATACAAGTACAAACTTATTTCAATTAAAAAATGCATTATCAGTCTTTGCGATTGTATATAATGATAGGAATAACAAGTTTGTAGAATTTATGTAAATACTTGTATTCTTGATTGCAGAGAACCAAAACAATTCTCTACAAATAAATACTCAACATCCTTTATACAACAAAGCTGAAATGTTTAACCATGTCTTTTAATTTGTATGGTATGTAAAATTTCACATATATTTCACCTTGTAAGAGTAAAGAAATAAATATTATGTACATACATACGATTTTTGAAAAGCATGTTGCGTTAAAAGAATTAATGAGAATACTGTATAAATGTGTAATAGCAATGCCATCTCCCTTTATAATTTATCCATCGGAATAAATAAACTGATTGTTTACCAATATTAACTACACACAATTTCATCTATCATTTGCTTTACACATTGAGTTCTGTAGTCTTGTCACTCGTATAATAAACACTCTGTTGATACTGCATTACCACTGAAATCTTTGAATCGTTATGTTTTATCTTTATCACTTTTACTGAGAATTAGTAATATGTTATATTGTTGTAAAATTCGTTGACTGAATGGACAATAGAGAAAATATAAACGCAATATACAAGTTTCGTATGCGTGTAAAATTGATTACATTATATACCAGTCTTCAATCCATAAATAATTCCAAAGAGATTTTTTAATAATTGTCTACATAAAAAAAATCACGAACTCAATGGAATATACATATTTACAAGCAATTACATATAAACTAAGTAAAAGAATTAAAACAAATATATTTATATATATAAATATGTTTCCATTTGAAATGATAAAGAAAAAATGCATAACTCTTCTACTAATAATTATCAGACTCAAACGTGAATGCGTAATGGTACACTGTCCGACTTATTTTCCGCTTCTAAATTATGCTTTATGGTGTCGAGAGTATTGTAAATTGTTCTGAAAGCAGGTCTGTCTGATGGTCTCCTGTTCCAACAAAGTTTCATCAGATCGTATATAGCTTGCGGTGTGTTTTCAGGGCATTGAAGGACATTGCCTTCTTTAATGTATTTTACAACTTCCTCGTGCGTCATCCCGTAATAAGGCTGCAGCGCGAAGCTAAATATTTCCCATAAGCACACCGCAAATGCCCATACATCAGACTCGACAGTGTACTTGTTATATAATATACTCTCCAGAGGCATCCACCTAACTGGTATAGCGTCTTGTTCGTCACCTTTATAATAATCTTGCAAATAGATTTTCTGTGACAACCCGAAGTCTGCTATCTTCACGATCATTTGATCATTTATCAAACAGTTTCTCGTTGCAAGATCTCGGTGGACGAATTTACGATCCGATAAATATACCATTCCGGATGCTACTTGCAATGCGATATTAATTAAGTCCATGTGCGACAAACGCGAGTCCGTGAAGTGTTCGTTCCTTTCCAAGCTTCGAATGATGTAATTACCAGGTGAACAAGATCGGAGAAATTCGTTCAAGTCACCGCGACCCATGTACTCAAACAGAAGACACATTGGTCGACCTAACGCACATACACCTAATAGTTTAACGATATTCGGATGATCAAATTCGGCAAGTAGACACGCTTCTCGTTCAAAATCTTTGAGCAGATCCTCCGATGCTTCGTCTTTAAGCATTTTAACAGCGACGTTTGTGAATTCCTCCCCTGGAATTAGACCGGGCGCTTTTGCTTGAAACACTCTACCGAAAGCACCCTGGCCTAAATCTCGCTCGTAAATAACGTTATTTCTTGGAAATTCAAGTTTCTCCAATTTGGGATTAAGCTGTGCACTCGTCTTATGGTATGCATTGTTGCTCGGCAATTTGTCCAAATCAATAGTGATATACTGAAAATTATATACATATCATCATTTATCATTTTTAATAACAGTAGTGCAAAATATAAGGAATGCAATATGTACGATTGGAAAGACCAGACTCAGTATTATTTCTCTGGGCTTTTCGTGTCTTATACACTGTATAATTTACAGAAACAGTCGTTTATAATATACCTGATTATTCGTTGGGTTATATCCTTGATGTCGTTTGTGAAGTCTATGACTTAAAATAATCGATAATATGGTACCAGCTATAATAACCAATCCCAACGAAGATAATACCAATATAAACATTGGAGTAAACAATGTATCCATTGTTAAGTCTTTTGGATCGATCTCTAGTACTTTACTTACATTATCTAAGTTGGAAAAAAAATAAAAATAAAATGATAAATACAATTATGTTTTTTTTTTTTTTTTGTGACACTCTAACTGCATACCGCATATAGGAATATCACAATGCTGCCATCGTATCTGAGGATCCATGGTGAAACACCATGGCATTGGTTCGTCTCCTCCCGCATTCCTACAATAGTTTTTTCCATTTCGAATTTGGGGAAAAACGTCCGGCGGTCTATCATGACTATGCGGAATTTGTGCATCCCATGACTGACAATCCAAGCCAAACTTTGTTTTATTTACGTTCCCCAAATAAAATCGACCATTGCCTTTAACACAGTTATCTGAAATAATACGCATTTAAAGAGTCAAAGACACCTTGTTGAATCATAAGTATACTAAT
The DNA here is from genome assembly GCF_026225885.1 of Hylaeus anthracinus. NCBI lineage: Eukaryota > Metazoa > Arthropoda > Insecta > Hymenoptera > Colletidae > Hylaeus > Hylaeus anthracinus. The sequence continues at coordinate 8,180,083 of NW_026534333.1, read as the reverse complement.
CTCAAGATTGTTTTACATGTAACATGGTCTTCGTTCATATCGGTCAAATGAATGTGAGAACAGGTCATTTTTCCTTTGACTACTTTTGGTAGTGATTCGCATTCTGGCAATGTAAAGTGTCCCCGTGATCTGATATAAATCTCCCTCTGTTTGTTATCTTCTATCATTGCCCAATCATTAAAACAAAATTGATGACGTACTGCCATGCAGTCTTCGTAACACAATGGTAGACCAACCGAATTGTGACATTGTGGAAAGGCATACATACATAGCATTTTCTAAAATAATAACGTGTTATTTATGTATGTTTGAATATATAATAGACTAAGGATCAATATATTTCATTTTTTTATATTAATAAATGTTACCTCTGCTGCTGAACGACATGGTTCAAACAGTTTTTGTATCAATTCTTCCCATAAATTGGTTGTGATCTGTTCATTTAACAATCCTCCGGGATTATTGTTAGAATCGTTAAACCATACTTTTCCAATACCAGCTAAATACTTCTTGCATATCTTTCCGCTATAAGGTGCACAATAACCTTGAGATTCTGGTTCTACAAAAAAGATAAGCTTAAACTGAAAATTTCCTTCTTCATTTTGTGACAATTTATATTTAACTTGCTATGAAATACGTACTGGTATGCACAGAACTGAAATGCAAAATGATTGCTACCAGAGTAACAATCCAGAACACCATTATTTAAATGTATTGCTCGAAAGAGTGTCGAGACAAAAAATATCACATGTTTAAAAGAAAATTTACTGCTAGAAAAATACGCGGATGCCGGTATCCACTTAATTTACATTGAATTGTATCGTATCCATAGTAAAATTTAAATATTTTTTAACGCATAATTGATTATAATGATCCATTTTACGCTAGACGAACTTTCACGTGTTTTTCGTCTTATTCTACGATCACAGAATGAATATTATAATTATCGATTGTAATTTTTCAAACTGTTTTCAATGGGGGCAGTACGATAATTCAACAAAAATAAAGTCAATGAACCGAGCTACAGCATGAAACACATAATTCGTTATGCGATCAGCGTCATTCGAGTATCCTAGGAGAAATTTTCGTTTCCTCCTTTATCATATGGGCGATAAACCATTGCACCGTGAATATTCTCTTTTATTTACAATACCGATACGACGAACAAATGGTAAATTTGTTCGTTTTGTAACGAACGTAAGTAGCTGCTAATCTAACGGAAATTTGGAACTAGAACGTTAGACGCATTCGATAATCGAGAAATCGTTCGATCGCTTCATCGTGTATCCAGTATCTAGTAACAGTAATGTAAATTAATTTATATGAGTATTAGTAAGTAAAATTATTAAAATTATTTATAATTTCAATTGTACTTGAAAGTAGTTATACATTTCTGATGCAAACATCGATAATGGAAGTAGTTTCTTTTAGGAACTTTTTCGCAAAACGTTGATACGATTGGATTTGGAAGTAAATGCGCGGGAATGAACATTTCGTTCGGTACTTGAAATTTGTGTCTTTGTCGACGAAGGGATATGGTTTGAAAAAGGAAAAGCATGCAGGCTTTTCTAAAAACAGGAAAATTGGGACCCGGAGAACCTAAAAAGCCTTCAAGTTCACGTGTAAAGGAAGAACGTAGCGGTCCTGCACCGCCATGGGTAGAGAAATAGTAAGCGTTATTCATCGAAATAACCTCAATCGTTGAAATGTTTGGAAATCATTATTTTCGAATTTAAGATTTTTGTATTTCTACAGCCGTCCGAAAACCGTGGAAGATGTTGTCGAACAAGGAGAAGTAGTCGAAGTATTAAGACAATGTTTAAAGGGCAATGACTTTCCAAATTTGTTATTTTATGGTCCACCAGGAACTGGAAAAACAAGTACTATATTGGCAGCAGCCAGACAACTGTTTGGTAGCCTCTACAAAGAGAGGATATTAGAATTAAATGCCTCGGATGAAAGAGGTATTCAAGTTGTGAGAGATAAAATCAAATCATTTGCTCAACTTACAGCAGGTGGCATGAGAGACGAGTATGTATATTTTTATATTATATTAACAGGAATACTAAGATACCTATTATTTTATGAAAAATCTATGATGTATAGTAAAAGGTTTGAGAATTATATTAAAGCTGCGCGTGTAGATTGTTCGGAGAATATAGTTGTTGTCAGGAGTTGTAACAAAGGTATTTAGCAACTCTTATTACCAACTAAAAAACAAAATGCTTTAGGCAGACTATCCCAAAAGTATAGTAAAGTTTTAAATTTTTGGTCCTGCTTTATAAGCAAACAATTAAATAGAATATTATTCTTTGATAATCTTGCACGTCGCTCTTGTAATCTCTATGATAACGGCACAATCTGAGGTATTGCATACATAATAGGTGCTTACAAAATCGAAGGAACATTTGTTACAATGTCAACACGTTTTTTCAGTGGGAAAAGCTGTCCGCCATTCAAAATTATTATCTTGGACGAAGCGGATAGCATGACGAACGCGGCGCAAACAGCTCTTCGTCGTACTATGGAAAAGGAGTCTCACAGTACTCGCTTTTGTTTAATTTGCAATTACGTGTCAAGAATTATAGAACCGCTAACATCGCGCTGTACAAAATTTAGGTTCAAACCATTGGGAGAAGACAAAATCGTCGATAGATTAGAGCATATATGCAAGCTAGAAGATTTAAAAGCAGAAAAGCCTGTTCTATTGAAAATTGTCGATGCCTCTGGCGGAGATTTAAGACGTGCTATAACATGTTTACAATCTATTACAAGGTTAAAGGGACATGGCATCGAGATCACGGTGAACGACGTTCTTGAAATAATAGGTGTAAGTATTTTCTTTTATTGGTAGTACACGTTCAGTACCGACATTGATTTCACGTAACATGATCAAACGATTATAGATTGTTCCAGATAAATGGTTGGATGAATTATTGGAAGTGTGCAAGACGAAAGACTACGGTAAAGCTGAAACTTTTATCGATCAATTTATGTTGGAAGCGTACGCTACGTCTCAAGTAAGTTATATTTGTCTAGATTTGCAATCAGAATATTGCAACATTTAAAATTTTAATTCTTTTTGTAGGTTATAGAACAACTTAGCGAAAAAATTATATATTCCAACGAATTATCGGACAAGCAAAAAGCATTGATCGCAGAAAAGCTTGGGGTAAAGATTTCTAATTATTTTTGCGATACAAATAGTATTTATTATTCATTTTTTCATTTTTGCATTTAGGAATGCAACTATAGATTGTTAGATGGCGGAAGTGAATACATACAACTCGTAAATCTTTGTTGCGGGATAATAAAAGCTTACGAGATAGTCTAAGTATTTATAGTATTTAACTGTATAACAATGTACTTGGTCATTTTATCAGATTATTTTCTGTACGAATAAATATTTATAATTTTTCTACAAACTGAATAATTTTGATTTCAGAATTAGTGCAAGGATATTACGAATTTTACATTCCCTGTATAAGTCCAGTTCCCCTAGTATTTGTGACATAGCGTAATTAATTTAACCCCTTTGGATCCGATGATGATACATGTGTTTCGTATGTCCGTATATAAACATACATACTTGTAATATTTATCTCGTCGAATAATTTTTCGTTTTTAAATAAAAACGTTTGAAATAAATATATATATAATATATAATTTGAATTTTCCCCCAAATTATAACGTATAGATGGCGTTTCGTTCGTGCATGTTGGACAACTATAGAATAACGAGAGCCTGGCGGCGCTCTCTGTCGGTGTGCGGGGACGTCGCGGTTTGAGAACCGCTGCGATCGGCGTGTAGGGGCGTCGTTGCTGCGTGCAATGTGTATCGTGTAGGCGTTGGCGAGGAGGAGACAAGTACGGGGATGTGTCCGTAAAAAAGCTGCGGTTTCTGCGTACTCTGCCGCACGTGCATGCTCGAAATCGTGTTCCGCGTACGACGGATACCCGAGCGGATCTTACTCGGGTGGGTGTATCGCCGTCGGTCGAGGCTGTTCCGCGAACGGACCTAACAATCACGGGGAGCAGAAAAAAAAAGTGCGGCCCGTGTTCTTTCGCTTCTCGACGGAGGCCACGTATCGTGCGTGCGTATCTCGGTTGGCCTTGTCACGGGGACGTTGTTCGGATCCAGGGGGTGCCGTCGACTGGCCTCGAGGAGACGGTGGATGGAAACGACGCCCGTAGCAGGATGCCAGGACGTCTCCATCACAGGGCCATTGAGACGGTCAGTGCTACTCGCGCGAGTTAATTCTGGAGTCCGGATCTGCTGGAAACGAACGCATCGCATCTACGGAGAAACGTAGTCACGGATACTCGGAATAAGGATAGAACGCGTGCGCACGCTTGTGTGTGTGTCCTGCGTGTGTGTGCGCGCGCGTGTGTGTGTGTGGGAGATGTTCGGAATCTTGAGAGATCCTGATGCGGGAGGATTCGATTATCAGCGGCTTAGATCGAACGTATTATCGCACGCCGGATTCTTCGACGTACGAAACACTCGCTGACTCTGCGTTTCCCCGGCGAGGAGGACAGTTCGTTGCTCGCTGCCACGGAGAACTTTATCTACCCACGCCGCGATCCGAGCGATTTTTCGACCGCGGCAGTGAGTCAGTTCCCCTTCGTATACGAGAAAACTATACGACTGACGACAAAGGATACGTCTCGAAGAGATTCCCAGTGGCTCTCCCGTTTGCGTCGGAGGCTCGATGATAGTGGCGCAATTGACAGTGCGTTTCGGCCCGTTTTATCTACTTGACCAGCGTGGACCTCTCGGAAGAGGATCGCGTGGAGGAGATTCGCGTGCTTGAAACGTCTACGGAGAGGAGACACGCGTGTACGTTGCGTGGACAGGGTGTATGTTATATGGGAAACGCGTCCCGTCGATCAGCCAGGAAAACGGAGTCGCGGATCTATCGCTGGCTACGGCGTCGTGCGTCAACGATTCTTGGAATGTGACGGGCGACTCCCGCCGTGGGAAATATCGTAGAAAAGGTGAGCAATTTGAATGTGGCGACGAGTCGACGGCTAGACTCCGTCCTATCGACTTCGCGATACGATGCGAACTGTCACCGGCACCATTCTATGCTTAGCGATACTCGTTCTTTTTTTAACCTGTAAATAGTTACACTAAACGTATTAATTTCCGATATCTAACGCGGTTCTTAGGCACAACTGTAGATAAGGGTTATTAATTCACAACGTTTTATCTAAACGAACGTTTATTCGCGATAAACGAACACAGTCGAAAATGAGTAATAATTATCCGGATAATCTATCTAGATAAAATTGTTTTATTCAGGTGGATATAGTATTTGAAGTTATGTGAATAATGGTCAACTCTGACTGCTAACGTGGCTCACGTAGTAGGAGGTAGTACTCGCGATAGTATCGGTAAAATGTAAATACGAGTGCCCGCGACTCTTTTAAAAACAATTCGAAGAATCGATGTTCCATGCGTTCGAAGTGAACCTTGTAAGTTTTGAACTCCGTGATTGTGGAAAACTACCGGGTCGTGATAAACAAAACGATATCGATGTATCGCTTAGCAGCGTCAAGGCGGATTCGACATTCGAGATATTTGAATGCGTTTTTTTGTCATTTCTGCAGATTCGGTTGATCCTATAGTAGTCGTCCAAGTCGAGATTAAGACGTAGAATAAATAGCGTAGACAAAAGATCGATGGATGGTATTATCCGTTACGTCACCGTGAAGTCATCAATAGACGGACATCGGTGGCATTAGCTAATATTACGATTAGTTAACGATCGATACGAGCATCGGTGACGAGTCTAATCTATCGACAGGTGACCGCTGAGAAGTAATCATTGTTGCTAATACACGCTACGATGACGCGAAATCGGAATTGTCGCTAGTCCGTCGTCCTCTGACGTTTAAGCAACGGAAGTTTGTATTTTGAAAACTTGCAGCGACGATCGACGCTATGCCAGGGACACTTGTTACTCATACAATGACATTTGTCGAGTAATCGCAGACGTTGGTTTGTTTTGGAGCGTGCACGGTACATATCGATGCGTTCGCGCGCTTTTCGCGTGTTTGCTCCGCAATTTAAAGCGCTCGAAGAAACGATAGGAGAGTGTAGAATCGATCTAAACGAACTTAACCTTTTCGACCTTGAATTCATTTCCTTTGAACGAGGAAAATATTCTTTGCGTGCGCAACTTTAGAAAAAGGAGCACCGCTCGTTACCGAGGTGGTCATAACGTGCGTGAACGCTTAATAATTAATAATAACGCATGCGAGCTGAAACTCTGGCAGCAAGAGAACTCCTAATGAGAGCTCGTAAAGCGAAATGCATCGGAGCGAGTTATTTCTTTCAGAGAGGTTGTACTCGGGATGCGTCTTGTTTACTCGACGCCGACGCTTTTGCTGCTGTTCGGATCCGGCAAGATAAGGAGACCAACTTATGCCGTTTTGGGCTAGACACGCCAGACCACGCGGGTACTTTTCGTTGGAAATTAAGATAACAAGCGACTCAAGTGGCCGGCTATGAGAAGAATAGGATAAATAATTGTTCGAAGGAACTTTGAGAAAATTGAAAACAATCTCAAAGAAGATCCATTTTTTTTTATATCGCGCTTAAAGTGATTTCGATATGTAAATATTTACATATAATGGTAGCCTTTGAAACAATTTTACAATGACAAGCCTAGCCGGTTTTGTTGTTTCTGGATTCGTTGATCACAGTGGGCAAACGAGGATAATCTTTCAGCTACTGTCGGCGTCCATAAACCGCAAGCTTCGTTTACTTGAAATCGTGCAGCTACACAACATTTGTTTTTTTTTTTTTTTTTTTTTTTTATCGAGTCACGTAGAAAGGACCGTCTCGAACAGCGACGTTCATAGTTAGTTATAAACACGCGTAACGTCGATCGGTGAGCTACGAGGAGCTAGCTCGACGTTGCAATAAACAGTCACGAGTAACGTTAACAACAGACAGAGAAAAAAAGTGAAAAGTATCCGGCGATCGTTTCACGGGATAAAGTCCATTTAATTCGTAATCGAACGGTCGCGGTTCAACAATGCTTTGAATCGAACGGATTCGAACGGTGTGTCCCCTTTGGCCGTATGCCTCTCGATAGAACTGGCCAGCTCGTTATATTCAGCGTTCGAAGTGACCGAAACGGCGACGGGCCGCGATTGTACACCACGGAAATGACGTCGGTGACGGTGTCACGCGTTCTGGTCCCATTTGCGAGCCCATCCCGCCGATGCGACGGCCGAACGTCGTTTACAAATCGATTACTTATATCGACGCGAACATATGAAGTACGAAGAATAGAAGGATCGCTATGATAAAAGAACCAAAAGGTCTGTCGAGAGACCTGCGTTAGCGGGGATTAAATTCGATCGGAATATCGACCAGCTTCTTCGTTGAGACCTTTACGAGTCCTCTCGCACGCTTAATTCGAATTTTCTCGATATCGTTCGACAAAACAGTTAACGATCGACGATCGAATTCACCGAGAGATCAATAAGCCGCGAGTACCTTATCATTTCGTCGTTAAAGAATTATTTAACAAAAAAAATCGAGGCTCTTCGTATCAACGGCGATTAGACTGTGAGTAATAGGTCCAGCTCTCGCGATTGATAACCGAGAGATAATTGTCACGGTTATCAATTTTATCGACTTCAACGGAAACGAATAACGTTGCGATACGGTTGCAAGGAATAACGGCGTACTCGATGCAGCTTTTCAAAAAAATATCGTGCATTTCAAAACTTTCGTTCGTCGAATAACAATATTCATAGATTATCGTTACAAGTTTTACTTGATCGAAGTTTGGCGGTCGCGACCTCCCGTCCTTCATGGATCGATCGTCCGCCGATTAAATCTCGATCGAGCGCGGCGCAGACGCTCGCACGCGGCCGCTGTTTGTCCGCTAGTAATGACCGAGTGTATAATTTACGAAAAGAACGACGGAGAGACCTCGACCGGCTCGGCCATTCAGGTGAATAAAACCGACAGTGGTCCCACGGGACAGGGCGTAGGAAACGAATTCCATACATTCTTCAAGAGTTTCCTTCGAAAGAATGGGACCCGATTATCGTCCACCGTTCATCGGGGACAGCGAGACTCGTTATTGTTTCAAATCTCGACGCGCCAGTTTGCCGAGTTATATACAATATGTATTGTATATATACTTTGACTAGATACGTGCTTCGACTACGATTGAACGCTTGGGAAAACGGTCTCGTTTCCGCGTTGCGTAACATTTGCTAGGAAGTCATCGTCCGTTGTAATTGCATACCGTGTATATTTGCATTCCGAGCGGCGCGCTTCGAGCCGAATCTTGGCCAGATGAGTTTATTTACGACTTTGATCGTTCGCGCGTACTCGGAAGTGCACGACCGGTGTACGCGCGTTCGCCGCGCGATAAGTCGCGCGTGTCACGGCACGGCACGGTTCGTGGTTCCGAGTGCACGAAAGACGGCAACGACTAATATAAGAGGTGGAGCCTGGGCCCAGACGCTGGAAACTTAAATTAGGCGTCTCGGGGCGACATAACGCGCGACGCTAATTAGACGCCACGGATTTACCGCGACCGAGACCACCGAGTGGTTGAACTAGTTTCGGAGAGACCGAAAAAATGGCCGAGTTTGGTTCGTTCGCGTTCCGGATTGTTTCGGGATCGTTTAACGCGCCGCAAGCGGGCCTTCAGGCTTCGATTAAATTGCTACCGAACTCGCGCAAGCGGTAAACCTATGCTCAGAATTTCCGGTTTCAAGTCTCAAGCCGTTTAGTCGAACTTAAAGGAATCGAAACGGACGCGGCGTTATTTTTAGTCGTTTTTCCAATTATTCCTAACTCGCAGCTTTTTACCATCGAACGAAATACTCGTTTAAAAACGATAGAATTACACCGTCGAAGTCTGTTCGTGGTTCCTTCCGATTTCGAATCGTTTCTCTCGCAGCTAATTTTCATCCTGCATCAGACTTTCAGCTGAATGAAACGAACGATCGCAGAAAGTAATTTGCTCCGTTTATTTTTCTCATTCTCTGGTCATTGTCTCTGGTTCTGTCTTACTCTTTTTTGAAATTCCCGGCGAGCCCCGTTACATCGGCGGTCTGGCGAGCAGAACGCGCCAGGCAAACCATCTTGTTAATTGGAACGGTCGAAAGCGGTGTTCCGTTCTTCCGGATCATATTCCTGTGAATTAATTGAACCTGATTTATCGCGCGCGCGTACCCGGTGCTAATGGTAAATTAGCGCCGCTATAAATTAACGGTATCGTTGCCACGCACGCGCGCGCACCTGGCTAATCGACCAAGATAGGCAAAATTTTATTCGAACGATGAATAATAAATAAAACTGAACGCGTAGCGATCGTTCGACTTTGTCGAACGTTTGAAGTTCGAGGTGGCCGAATCCGAGCGAGACGCATCCTTTCGGCGTCGTATGTTTTTTTAGAATTTTCGGTTGTAATCGTGACGAGCTTGAATTCAAGATTTATTTTTCTGGTTATTCACGAGACGTGTGTAGTTTTTTTGCATTATCTCGTCGGAGCGTAATTATTTTTCTGCGAACGCGGCAGGCAAAAATAAAAACCATCCCGGACGATGGAAAAATATTAAAATTCGCAACGCGCGCGCAATAAATAAATATCTCACCGTTGACGCGCCACGTCGAAACGCTCTACGTTTCTAAAGATGTTCGCTTCAAACGATGTCGACTAGTACAAAAAAAAAAAAAAAGAAATTTTCAAAAAGAAAAAAAAAACGATAAATACTTGTAGATTCTTCTCGTGCCCGTATCCTGTGGCTACTTTTACTTTTTTATTAACTTCTTTTCTGCCTCTCTGCGTATACGTCGAACTTTCGTTTCCGATGCAGATCGAGTTACCGGAGTTGATTGAAATGTATAAACAGTGCAGTGCAGAGTGTAGGTATTCGCGAACGTTTTTTTATTTAAATTCGATGGATTTCGCCGATAAGCTCGGCCCAGAATCAGTGTACGCAATAAATTGTTTTTCGATTCTGTGTATTTCAATTTGAAATATCGACAAATACACATTTTCAACAGGATATTGAAAAATAATGAAATATCGAAATCTATTCCGAAAACCGAGATTCGCTCGAAGAGAATTTATTGTTCTCTCTAAACTCTTCCAAAGTTTAGGTTTCTTCCGAGTTTTTTCACTTGTTATCCATCTAAATTATAGACTCTTTTGTCTCATAGCGTGTTTAGAAAATAATAATAGTAACGATACCGTTACGCTACCGTTACTCCAAATCCACGACTCTTCCAGGACTAACCGTTCGTGAAAACTCGTGAATTCACCTAGGTCCCAGAGGGTATGCGAAACAAGAACCCCCGTCAAATATTTGTCCCAAGGCGAAAATAATAACAACAACGATAGTGGCACTAAAGGAAAAAGAGGAGCGAGGAAAAGGGGAGCGACGTATCGTGTGATCGCCGGAGGACGCGGTGTACAGAAATTTCTGCAGCCCGGTGGACGCCGTGGCGAGAGAGCACAGAGGAATACGTATGTATAAGCCTCGTACTATCGCAGTGTCTCTCAAACTTCACCTTCCCGCGAACCTTTTGGATAAAGGAACATTCGTTCGTTAAAATAAAATCCTAAAACCCATTTCGGAAAACTCATTGTAATTGGCACAAAATAAATAGTAAGATTAAATCGGCACTGATGAGTGTTCTAGCGTCGATCGACTCGGCATTTAAAAGTCAATCCATTCAAACCCGACGATATACGCGTACGCGGACCCCAGTTTGAGAAACGTTGTACTATCGTACTCTGTTTGACGCGCGTATGCGTGTGTAACTCTCTCCCCCCATGGCGCGTTCATTCATTCAAACACGCGTTGGCCTCGTATGCGTTTGCACGACGAGCCATCGAGAGCGGACGGTGTGCGCAAGGCTTGTGGTGGCGAAGGTGGTGGTGGTGGTGGTGGTAGTGGTGGTTGGTGGCGGTGGCGGTGGCGGAGGAGGCGGAGGAACAGAGAAAGAAGGGAGACAGCTTTTCAACGCGTCAGCCGGAAAGGAGAATGAGGTTGCGGCAGAGTTCTCATTCCCTCGTGATATATCTCCCCCCTCTCTCTTTTTCTCAGTCCTTTATACAGAATTCTCTTTGCTGGGTGTCTTTCTCTTCGCCACGCACGTACATGATCTTTCTGGGGTCTCCTCCTGTCTGCGTTCCGATACGAGTATTAACTCTCTTCTCATCGCGACACAGAAATGTTCGATTCCCGCGTCCTGTAAATCTTCCAGCGTTTTCGATACAATTGCATTCGATTAGTGGTCGTAATTAGGAATAGTCTGAAAAGTTTCGAGCATCGAACCCTTACGACGGCGACTTGGCGACTTTTGGAGTTCACCCTAACGAACCGTTGGACGCTGTTTTATTTTAACTCTTCGACTTGTTACGCGCCCAAGGTTATTCAAAAGTCAGACTGTTTCCGGTGATTACTCGTCGCGATGATAATCGGAGGATGTAAAAGGAAATAATATTATAATCTGTCGCGTAGTTGAATTTAGATAGAGGACCTGTAGAGGACGAAACGTATAGAGACTAGTCGCGAGACGTTCCGAGAATCATTCTTGTAAACAGTTAGAGACACGGTCGCGCATCTCGACCAACCGGCGCTACCTGTCGCCTGCTTGACGAGCCAATAAAGTGGGCCTCGAGGCCTCGGAGGAGCCTCGCGACGGAGGGAAGGACAGGAAGAACGGACGAACGAGGAGACAAAAATTAAGTCACGCTACCAGTTCTCCGCGAGGCACGAAAAGCACGTCGTGGAAAGAAGAGGAGACACGAGAAGGAGAGAGAGACGAGAGAGAGAGACACGCGACAACGGAACAACGAAAGTTTGCTCGAGAATAATACCTCTAGGACAAATCCGAACCATTTTTACGTGGCGGTGCGGAAATAATCACGGAGCTCGCATTCTGTTTTCTTCTTCTTCTTTTTTTTAATTACAATTTACGTTGGTCTCCGGAGACGCGAGCAATTTCCACGCACGTCCCTTGTCTCCCAGCCGACCGGCATCGACCGAAAACGTAATACGAGAGAGCGAGGAAGGTAGACTTCAACCCCTATTGAAACATCTCCATTGCCCTGGTCTATACGTGGAAATTCGCTAAACTTTATTAAAGAGTTAAAGGTATTAAAAGAATTGGATCGAAGTTTGTCAAAGTTGTATAAAGTTGAATTCAACGAGATGTTTATACTGTAAGAAATTTGTAAAAGGACGAAACGATCGATTTTCTAATGAAATGTCAAATGAAATGGTGTATCGCGATAAAGAGGACTGCAGGGAATGCCAGGACGGATGGAGAATGGTTTGGTAATGGGCTGGTAAAGGGTCTGTTAATGGATTCATCGGTAAAGTTACCCAGCAGACTGCCTTAGATACTCGGTGTCGAGAGGCTGATCTATTTGAAGAGATCGGTGACTAGACACGGTATATGTACGCGTACTTGAGAATTGAGAGAACCAGGGATCCCGTCAAGATAACGGAGACCCTCTGTTCCACAAATCGTTCTACCTATCGCTCGATACAACTGAAACACCCATTTCGCTACACGAAACTGTCCTATACGAGATCTCCCAAGTACGCATTCGGCAAAGGTCGATGTTAAAAACTTAATTATCGTTAGCTGGTTTAATTCTAATTTAAATTAAATTTATAGCAAAGCTATATATTGCGTTGAACGACGATGCAAAAGTTGAACTTGCCTAGTTTCATCGAGACGTATATACTTTTACTCGGTGAATGGTAAAGAAGAGATTAACCTAGACACTCGGGGAAACCTGTAAAATCCAATTAAACGAAATTCAACTAAATCTCCGCGCGAGTGGTGAATGGTTGGTCTCGTATCGCGTTCTCGCGAAGGTCAGCCTAGTCGTAGCATCGATTCGAACGTATTGTTCGATCCGTGAACATGTTACTCCGATTGAAAGCCGCTTCTTTATCGAGGCGAAGTTGGCGAGGTTGTCGATCGATTCGCGCGAACGCCTATTAAAACGCTTCGAAATCGTGGCCACCGGATGCCGGGCGTCGTTATCTTCGGACCGCGAACCACCGGCGACGCTCGAGTATCGAGAACCGCGTCGACCTCTCGGGTACGGTCCATCGATCCAAGAATAGTTTGCGAGACGCGGGATCGATCGATAGAATTGCCTACTATGAACTCAATCTCGTCTCGAACCGCGACCTCGTCTTCGTCTCGTTTTCCCTTCTTGTGGAAAAACTGACCGTTTTCTTATCGGTTTATATCCAATTAAAAAAATGATTTTTCGCGAAAAATAAGCAGAAAATGTACGGAGAAACGATTCTACGAGTAGAAACTTTTGCCAAAAATATAGATATCATACCGACACCACGCAACTGCAATATATTTACGCGGAGTTACCGCGTTCCCTATCATGGTGACAGATATTACAGAAGCATTCGAGTATTCTACAGATACGAAGCTGAATATATCAAAGTTAATATGCTCCATCGCAACCGACTTAGCGCCGCATATGATTTGGAGAAAAGAAGGGTGTCACGCTGCCACTTTACAGTCAAAACGCGAAAAGCCATTGAAAGTCGGAAAGACACATCGCGTACTCTACCAAACTTTGTAACTTTACTCTTACGCAAAGTCCTCCAAACGAATGGACGTCATCCCGTTCGTATAAATAATAATAATAATAATAACAGCAAACGCGTCACGATATATCGCGAATAAACGAGTTATGTAATGTTTATACAAGACGCTTGACTAACGACCGCGAAATTCGATAATTGAACGCGCGTTCGAAAGAGTTTGCCGAGCAGGATGAATCCTTGGAGCGTCGTTTAAAGCGTCGACGTCGTCGTAGGAATGTTGGAAGAAGCGAGCAACGGAGACGAATGACCCCGTGGAAAAGTTCGAGAAACAACTTTCTACGCGAATTCACCGGTACTTCTCGCGATGTGCCACGGATCTGGAAGTTGCGCTTGACGAATGGCCCTGGCTCGAATTACCCTTAGGGAACAATTTTCCCAGAAGTGCGCGTCGATATCGCGGACGTATAATCGGTATCATCGTTCTCCGTCCGTCGGCGAGTGCCACTTCAGCTTTCGCAGCCGATTTGATCGATGTCCCAAGCTGGATACTCTTTTACGTTCGATATTCGACACCGGCTCGTTTTTCCATCCCGCGAATCAATTACGTTCTAATGGGAATTTTGGAGGAGGGTCGGCCGTATTGCGTCTCGATGGATATCGACGGGACTCGGGAACGCCGATGTTCCTGGCAATTATTGCCTGACGTCGCATTTGATGCAGGTTCGCTTCGAAAAGTCGTAGACGGAGTTTCGAAGACAAACGTATCCAACGATACTCTGGTCCTTTGAATCAGGGTTAGACCGAGAATACACCAAATTCCTGGAGCGTTAGGCGCTTCTATACGGGATCGCTCGGCAAACGTTGCGGATATCGAGAGCACACGTATACGCCCCAATGAATTTCAATTATTGTATAAGTTGCATTTCGGGACAGAAAATTGAAGCATTGCGTTGTCGATCTGGCTGCATCGTCTTTTCGTTCTGGAAACAATTTTCAGCGAAAAAACCATGAAACTCGGCAAGTTGGTATTACATACGTACGCGTTTAGAAATCCTCCGTCGGTGTAGACAAATCTTCTCTAATGAATATGTATTATATGTATCGCGCACACAATCATTCTACTCTCGGTTTCGCCGTGTGCAGATGGCGGCGGACGATAACCGAAACGAATGACTTCCTAAAAATGTAGATACCTAAAACCGTGCCGAGACGACGTAGATCCTCCAATTACGACTTCGATGTCCGTTGCACTTTGTCGCGTGTATCACTAGCGATGGCTGCGAACGTGTCGCGAGTCAAATTACGAATAATTCGTTTCGCGTTTCCGAAACCAAAGTTCGCATCGAGATGCGAATTACTTTAATAATGTTCTGGAAATTCCACGAAAAATTCCTTTTACACCTTATCGGTCATGTAACGAACCCGCGAACATTTTAATTTTTCTAATTTCATTTGATCCCATCGCTAGGTGTTATCGGTTACACGGAGCGAACAAGGGAGAGGCGAGCCAATTAAAACAAAATCCTGGTAAAGAGGATCGCGTTAAACGCGTTCAACTTACGTGACAAAGATTTATCGGTATTTCAGGTTGCGAGCTGCTGGTATACATCGATTGTTCAGTTTTCAATCTCGTTGCATTCTGTTTCGTAACAAAGGATGACACGGTGGAGACACGTGATTTGAACTCATTTCGAATCGAAGCTTCGATAGACTAACTGGTCCAGTCTGCTCGGATCAGAAATGGCTTTTTGTTTCGCGACGTCGAGATTATACTGCATTTGAAATTAATTTTTACCACCGCTTTAGCGTAAAGAACACTCACTAGAATATACCGTCAAATGACACAGCTAAAATCCTGTTTCTTAAGTGTAAGACTTGAGATAGATTGGGTTTGCGTAGTACGCGGTGGCTTTTCTCGGCGAAGTTTAATGAAAAATCGTTCTCGGGTTGCGCGATAATACGTGCCAAATCCAGCCTACAGGCCATCGTCCCATGAAACCAATCTAAAGCTGTTTTGCTTGTTTTGTAACAACCAACAGCAGGAGTAATTCATTATTTAAACGGAAAATTTGACGGGTTTTGTAGATGGCTGAGCGGTGGTAGCACAGGTAGCAGATGAAAGATGAAAAGATAAACAAGAGTCGAGTTGAGCCGAGCAGTTGCGCACGGCTCTCAGGCGTCGAGCATTCGCGATGCGTGTAACTTATGCACTTGCGTAAATGCAAGCGTGTTGCGGCGTCGTACAAATCTAGTCACGCGCTACCGTCGCGACGCGTGCGATTTAGAACACCCAGAGGGAAATAAGTTTTGCGAGTAATGCTGCTGGCGATGGAAACAAAGATAGTTGAATTTCTGCACCCGTTGCCTTTTAATATTCTGCCGCTAGAAATATTATATTTTTCCGTCAGCTTTTGTCGTTGAATCCCCGGTAAGAGTCGGAACGATTAAAAACGCGAAATTTTGAACGAGAAACCAGTGCAACGGTGGTTGTAGGTTGTAGGACACCCGAGAGACGTCGCCGCCGGGACTTTCGACCCGGTTCGTTCCAAAAAGGGATGTTGGCAAATTCATTCCGACGTGTAAAAAATTGAATATGCTAGACAGTATTACGGGACAAAGCTTCGAGCGACGTTGGTCTACATTTTTGGCTGCATCGATAGGTAGTACAACGAGACGAAACAATTTCAAGCTTGCAAAACACACCCAAGTTATTTAGCAAGACGAGGATTCCTTGTAGCCGCAGCTTATTCGTACCGTAACGCTAGGGTCGCTAGGAAGTTGCCGATTGTAGCAGATGGCCAAAAAGGTATCAGCGCCAAGGTTTTAGCACGGATTAAAGTATGACGCGTTTACTTTACCATTGACCTGTTTCTCGCAAGACATCCTGTGTATCATTCCAATTGTTGATTTTCGTTGAGAAGTTTTCGAGTTCTTTCTCGATCGGGGTATGCTTCCACTTGAGCTCGCAGTCTGGCGGGATCGAGGAATTTTCAGGACGCTTTTACGCTCTTAGTTTCGCAGAGTTCAGGCACAGTTCAGCCTAGCGGCTTGCGAACTTTTCCCACCGTTCTCTATGCGTTTTCGGAAATTCTGACCGCGGTTTTCCGCGCGCTCAGCGTTTCGAGAATATCAAGTACCCTTTGTGGCTTCTGGAGATTTTGCTTCTACTCTCTGAAAATTGGTTCCGTTTTCGGCTCAACATCGAAGCTTTCGCAATTTCTACGCTTTGTGCCATAGAAATTCGTTTCGATAGATCTCCAAATCTGATTATGTAGCCCGTCGGACTACACGGATACTTGACAACCCAAATATTTCAATTTACATCGGTTTTATATTTAACGTTTTTGTACCGAAAGCGAGTCCAGCTGATCGGGTTAAATAAACGAACTACGCTTGTTCGAACTGTAAGCGCCGTAATATTTGCTTTGAGAATTTTAATCGACTCGTTGCGCATACCGAGACCCATTTGCAGCGAAAGTATTCGCAAAGTGGAAGGATAGAGGAGAAGGTGGCTTTCATTGCGATTACTCGCGAAAGGACGCTGCAAGGATGGGTTCAATTCGTTTTTCGGAATCCACGAGTCCGCTTATTCGCGATAACGTTCTCGGAATGTCTTTTATAGAGGCGACCATACACGCGCGGTACCGAAGACGCGCATAAATTTGCGCATGCGGTGCATTGTGTTCAACCCTCTGTTCCCTTGTCCTCTTTCTCCTCGCTTTGCTCGTTGAAAATTGTGCGTTCAAAGCAGGTATGTCGAACGCGTGCCCTGGAACGCGTACCGACCTCCGCTCCCTCGTCTCGGCCAGTGATCGCGTGGAAAGCTCATCGTCGATAATGCAATCGTCGACATTTTCCTCCCTTGCCCGCCGTTTTTCCACCAGCCTTCGAATTTGTATGGAGCACGCGTGTCCCTGGCAAATCGTTCCGCGTACTTTGAAACCGGACGTTCAAGAATTCCTTCCGATCGAGAAATTGGAAAACCTGTCTACTCTGGTCTTTTTCGTGGTCAGAAACGGGCAAAATTTTATTCGTGTAACAAACGATGAACGAAAACAACGTATGCCGATTTGTTTGCGATCTTCCACCGAATTTTCGTTGAAATTATCGAGGAAGCGCTGTCGAATTCGGCGCTGTTGGTAAAAAGACTGCGATAACGACGGAGCGTAAAGTTCCACTCGAAGACGCGGGCAAGATAGAAAAACGGTACGTAACAGCGGGAGTATTTGTTTAAGTCCTGGTTCTCTTGTTTCGCTTTCGACCTGGATTTGGTCGAGCAGAGGGAAGAGATCGATGTTACCGGTACTACATACCTTCGCTCCTAATCGACGCCGACGGTAACGTGATTATTACTTGAAAAAGAAGCATGCGTGGAAGCTCGATGTTCGAACGAGCGACTCTCTCGCATGGTCGTTGCTCGACGATTTCATGCGTTTTTACGAGACACGAGAGAAACGTAATTTCGGATGTTTTCTCCGAGGCTAAAGTCAAATATTAACATCTGCTCGTGGTTTCTTTTTACTCGTAGAGTACGCTATATGCGCGTATCCGTATCGATTCTTCGGTCGACAGTCGAGTACACGTTCAACAGACTTTAGATTAACCAGATTGTCACCTCTTTCTATCTATTCTGTTTCGTATAGCGACCTACCTACATTCTCGAATAATCGATTAGTCTCCATTTTAATGAATGATTTGGCCAAGGTGTGCCGAACCATTTTTCTCAACGCATTTCCGTTAATTAGACGTTATCTCGCGATTCAAACGCGATTCTTTTCGAGAGCGTCCTTGTCGAAAAAACATCCGAAATTCGTAAGCTGCATTAGGCGGATTTGTTAGCGAATTTCCCTCGTTCGTCTGTGCGTGTGCGCTTACGCGAACGGTAATCGCAACCCACGATAAAAGAGCACCGAGGCGACAAATTAATTAAACTCTTCTGCTCGTTTTATATTTTACTGGCGTGATTACGTGCGATACCTGCGACACGTTCTGCAAGCGTTAACTCCGCGAGCTACGCGCAACTGATAAAATTAATTAACGCATTGGAGAGGGATGTAGGGGGAGAAGAGGAAGAAAACGAACGTTAATCATAGTACAGCGGTTCAGCGCAACCTCGAAATGGAATTAACGTTTAACGAGGTTTCGCGGTAGAATGTTTAAAGGTACCGAGCGTTTCTTTCTTCTGGTCGATTAAAAAATGCTAAATACGATGCGGTCAACGTCCTCGTTGTCGACAAATTTTTTGATAATCGTTGCTTCAAGGCGTAATAGAAAAATGTAGTTTAGCCAAAGTTTAGCCTGTACGGATTATCCATTCGTTTGATGTCTCTTCTAATCTTTCTTCTTGCTGGTGTGCTTTCAGGGGACGTCATCGACTGCTGAGCGGCAAGAGACGAAAAATCAGCTGGTATGTCAAATAATCAGCTGGTTGACTCCTGTCTGTAAGTGTCTTTCTCTCACCACGAACTCTCGAGAGACTCGTAACCGATCGATCCCGCGTTCTCTTTCTTTCGTGAAAGCGATCTCGTAAAACGCGTTACTTTCGCATCCCTTGCCTACCGCTTCTCTTTCACTCGGCTAGCAATACTCGTAACTTTGCTGATTTTCAACCCAGAAAGAAACTTGGTCTGTTTTCTGTCGTTTGTTTCAATCACGAAAAAGACAGTTACAACATTTCTCTTGAATTCGCACCGGGAGCAATTAGTAGACTCGGCACTCTTAATAATCCGAGCGAAATTGTTGATGCCAGGCTGGTGAATCGTCGGCTCGAGCGGAGACAGGAGCACAGCATTACGCGCACCGAGATCACGCAGAGGTGACTAACATGACCTAATCACGAGGTTAGTCATTCTGAATGCGAGTGTACAAATGCATATAGTCATTCATCGATCCATCTCCGATCAGTTCTCCTTCGCGTTCCATCGTTTGGCAGCTTCTTCCTCGAGTTATCGCTAAAACGTCGGCGTCCTCGCGAGTCTCGCTATTATAATGTTTTCCGAGCGTCGTGATCAAACGAATTCTGCTTTTTTTTTTTACACTTGACATCACCGATAGTTTTCTAACAAAAGTCATGAAATGTCGCGTAATTACAAAGGCTCGAAAATTAGGTGGATACACCTTACACCGAACATCAAGAGAGAAATCATTCGTCGTCGATCGTTATCGCGGGATTTTCGTTTGTCGGAACTCGGTCAAAACGTACACGTGACTATCAGAATGAATAACTTCAGCCTCGCTAACGTGTGTTTGTTCGTTTAGCATGCTGAAAATGATGTGCGAGACTTTGTGTGTGTGTGTGTGCGAGACAAGACAACAGTAGTTTAGCATAATCGGAAGTATTTTTGTACATGTACTTCACTTTGTTCCTCGATTAGTGAGTGGTTCGCGGATTGTTTTGTGTATCGCCTGGTTTTGTTGTTCGTTGCTTGTTTCGCGACGATACCTACTTTGTTTGAAACGCACGCTGTAACGCAATCGTCGCGGTTCGGGTTGCACGGATTCATTCGCTTACCTATTATTTTAATTTTATTTTTAGGTTTCACCGATCATTCCTGTCATTGTTTCATAGAATATTATTTGTTCGAGATCACGCATCCACGTGTACAGAGATTGGTCGTTTAAAAAGGAACTTGTTTTTTGTAGAATTTCGATGGGAGAAAGAATTGTTTGAAATGCACAGAATATGATTTGTCTCCTTATGTTTTTTTCTAGACGCGTCCTTCAGGAAAAAGGTCCCGACATGCCGCAATACACGTAAGTTATCGAACGACCGAATAAATCGCTGATTGTTCTGGACGCGATGGAACGTAGCTCTAATTGATCGTTATTGCCGGCGTTTTGCAGCGGACAGAGTGATGCAGATTATCACGGAAGTAACGGCCAGGCGGACACCCACTCGTTGCATTCGTCTCATTTGTCTGTCCAGGAGGATCCGTTACTCATCCGGTCTCATAAGCAGCAAACTACCCAACAAGTGAGATTCCTTTTCGATCTAGTCCGTATACTAATTCGGCTGAATCGTTTCATTTTTAACGACAACGATAAAAATGTTTGGCCAGGTAACAAGCGTGTCGAAAGTGGTCCGCGAAGTATCGCACATGGAGCCGGATCCAGGTGCGGTAAGTTACATGTCAGTGCCATTGATGTCTCAAGATTACCAGCATGCCGACCCGCGGTACGCAACGGACTCGTACATGGTCGGTTTCGAGCATTACGAGCCTTACCTCGGTTGTCCACCGCAGCCAGGCTATCCAGGACTCCACGGCATCTACATGCCACGTTCGCACTCTCCTCATAGTCCTCACAGTCCTTCGGAGCACAGTCGCGCTTCGCCTCCGCATGGTAAGCGACGGTTATATTTTTTTATCAATAAGAATGTTGGCAACGATCGAGATATAACGGTGAGCGTTTTTTTTGTTTTCAAGAATACCTGCGTAAAGCGGCGCCGTACGTGGAAGGCGGTTACAACGACATCGATCCAGGTCTGAATCCTGCTTTGCAAGATCATTATCGTATCACTCCTAGTCCTGGCGGCCCCGGAGATCCATATGGTATGTTTGGTTCGAAGTGGAAGTTTGTCGCTTAGGTTACAGCTACGAATGGCAAGGCAATTTTTGTACGGGTCGTCGAGATTGACCGAAACGGTGCTGTAACGAGACATTCAGCTATCACGCCGCGGCGCGCCGCGGCTATTTGTCTGGTCGTGCACGGGGCACAGCATAATTCACTTTAATTATCTCTATGCCTGACATTCGTTGTTATTTTGTGTTCTCTCTAGATCAAATCAGCAACTCTTGGAATATGGATGACTCTGGGGAACCCTCTCAGCATCCTCATGGTAGGGTCACATCGATAATTTATTTAACACTTGCTATTCTCTCTTTCTCTGCCTCTGTCTCGTTAAGCTTGGTCTACCCGCGTTGACGTCGTTCGACTGCATCTTTCACGCAAGTCCATATTCCACTAATCGCTACGGATAATGCGAGTGAATTATGCGTTTCACGCGTATAGAAGCTAGCGTCGGGTGGACCTACCTCGGATTCTAATCGGCTTCCTTTTCGAACGTGATCGCAGATGAGAGTAAAGTGCCCT